>NW_027192197.1:73828-359162 GCF_041956535.1 Calcarisporiella thermophila
ACTTCTCATGTTATCCTTTGATATCCACAGTTAGTTGAGTTCCACCATTCCTTTACCTATTTGAGATGAAAGTCGATATGACCAACATATCATTTCGATCTACGATATCACCCAAAGCTTTAACTTTGGCTTCCCTTTCACTTTATTGCTTATAATAATGTAACAATTGTATTTTAGAGTCTTCCTATACAATAAAGACTCGGCATTGATCAAAAAAAAAATCTGGTTTCCACTCCTCAACTTTGGGAGTGTGGTTAGTTAGCAGCAAGTATTCTTTGGTTCTATCTAGATAGTATGAGCTCAAATCTTTCTTTCCCCACTAGCACATCTGTGTCTGAATTCTCTGATATTCCATTTTTTGTCTTGTCATGTCTGGATACTCTAGATTACTATTTTTTCTTGTACTGTCCGGATTAGCCTCTAGAACGGTCTCTGCAATTGGTTATAACCTGCACAGAATCATACGACCTTTGATTCATCATCATCGAGTAGCATCATTAGGATACTCTACAATAAAGATCCAAAAAAAAGCTCTTCTTTTTCTTGAATCCAAGACGAGAATTTTTTCATTCAAAACGCCTAACTCCAATGCGTCTATACCGAATGTTCTAACCACATTACTTCTTTCTATCCTGTATTTAATGACTTAGCTTCTTCCTCCTTTCATCTTATATACTATTTTAGAGTTTTTTTTCTCGTTTGTTTTTCTTTTTTTTTTTGAAATAGCATGAATGATATTCGCACTCTTTGCTATATCCCTCTCGTCCCACTTGACTCTCTTGTCTCTTCACAGTCTTATCCCTTTTCATCATTTACTATCGAAAAGTACACTTTTAAATGAAGTTCTAACAAAAAACAACCCCTCCTAACCCCCTATTTTTGTTGGTAGCCATTGTGCCATCTCTCACATGATACTAACAGCATAATCTTTCTACTCTTCCATAAAGGTTTACTATCTTAACTCTTGTCTTTTTTATACAATTGATGGAATATGTTAAGAAGTTTTTCTGATTGTTTTGATTTAAGAAAATTTTGCCTTTTTGATTAGCAGTAACTTACAAAAACAATGAAAACAAGACACTAGTCCGATGCCTGGCAAAATACTCGTGGTTTGACTTCGTAAATTTTGTTTTCTCCTAAGGATAATCGATAATGATCTCCAATTAACTTTCCACATGCTAATATCCTTCCTACAGTATAATCTGAATCAAATCTTGAAAGCAACATCCAACCTTTGGTGGCCTTAGAGAAAATAAAGAAATAGCCAATCGTTCTGAAATATATGACGATTCATTATTCCTATCAGAAGCTTTAATGGCTCTTGCTGACCAAGGGGGGGCTCATTCTATCTGACAAAAAAGGTATTTATTCTATATATAGGTACGTTTCTTTAGCACTAATTGGTTGTCAAGCAAATGAATCCCAAATCCTTGATCTCTCTCTTTTCCTCTGTAATGCCGTAATTGGATCCGACTTTGAGCTTAATTTCATATTCAGCACTTTATACCAGTACTGGTAAATCTATATGAAGTACACGCACAAAAAAAAAGTATCATCCGTGCAACGTCTCCGTTAAACTCACAGCCGTTTATATTTTAAAGATTCTGGGTTTTCCACTCTTTCTATCCAGCATTTCATCTAGATTGTACCATATTGTCGTTTATTTTCTATTATCCTATACATTCTGCTCTCCGAGTTTAATGGATTCCCAGATCATTTACGCGTAAATTGCATTCTTATTTCTCCCTTGGAACTCTTATTTCGTTTACTACTTACTATGTGTCCCAAACTAGTTCAGCTTAATTTGTAATTGCACCTACACTTATCGAGGATTTTCCTTTTCCTTCATTACCGCCTTCCAATATTTATTATGATCAACTGTACAACTGAAGAAAACGGCAATCTACCTGCATCTGCTTCTACCATCACACTTCTTAATTCTCAAGACCCCCCTCACTTTCCAACTAGTACTGCTCTTAACGCTTCTGAAGCACAGATGAATCACCTTGCTCCTCAGCACGCTAGACAGATCCCTTTACCCGAACGTCTAACTCCTCTCTCCCTCTATCGCGTTAGTCCTTCGGATTTTCTACCTTTTTTTACATCCAATGAGGAATATCATCCACCATTACCCCCAGCCGATGATCTCCCCACGATAGAAGACGTGGTGACGGGTAAAACGCGCTCCCCTCTTTCGATTCAAGAATTTTCCGAATTCCTACAACAGCGAAATGCTGAGGACTACCTTGAATTTCTGCTTGCTATGGAGCGACACGAAGCGCTATGGCGTACTTTTCGACAGCAAGATCGAAAGCGGCGCGAGCTGGAGCGAAGAAAGACAGAAAGCGAAAAATTTCCTTCCGTTATAGCCGGGATAGCTCCAAGTGGTGCAGAGGACGTAAAGTTGCTGGCACCACTGAAAATGGCATTGTCGACAGCGTCGTATCCAACAATCGGGGCCGCTTCGGTCTCATCGAAAGCGGAGAGTCACCCACTCTTTCCGGAACATTTGGGGCCGTTGAATGCGCAACCCACAAAAGAAGCGATGCAACATCAGCAGAAAATAAGTCAAGGGGATGCTTCTAGTAATCTTATTCAGCTGAACTCAGGAAAGGTCCGGGATATCTCACTAGATACTCACGAAGCATCTGAAATGTTTGCCGAACGCCCTCGCGAACCGGATGATGCAGATAAGACCCTGCGATTTGCCACGGCCGCTGCTGCGGTGGCAGCTGCTATCGACTTGGCGTCCACTACAGACGGCCAACCCATTACGGAGCGGGATGTGATGAGATCAGGAGTGCAGATATATGATCGCTTTTGCTCATCGCTTGGCACAAAGAGTCGCGCGGTTGCTCCAGAGCAAGACCAAATGATAATTCAAGAGTGGATTGAGGTGCATCGCCGTGCCGATCCGGTGGTGTTTTCTTCCGCCAAAAAGCACGTATGCGATGTGTTGAATACATACTATTTCCCGACTTTCCTAGACCAACGCTGTTCAGCGAACGTGACTCGGCCTGTCGGCCGGTGTGTTCTTCTTCCACTTGGCGTCGTATTGCTGATCGGAGGGATTGCCCTTGAGATAGGAATCGTACTGGTGGGAGTCAATTCCAAGCTCCTTCGGCTGTGGTGTCTTCCTGCGGTTGTTCTTGGCTGGACTTTTATCCTCTCGGGAGTATTAGAAGTTTTTCCCCTCTTGGCCCTGCTTAAAGGATTCGAATATGGGGGGTTTCATTTCCGTCGGATACACGAGGCAAGCGTATTGAGATTTCATACGAGGCGCGCCATCTTCGTTACCGGCGTTTCACTCCTTCTTACAGTAGTGACGATGCTAATCTTTGTCCTGGGTCCTGGGTCACCCAATGTTTCTTAATCTAACCATGAGCTTCTGTTCATTGTATCACCACGTTTTTTCGTTTTATTATCACTTTGTTCCTCTTTTAATTACCGTAGATTGTTTTTCATACCACTGTTATAGTCTTTAGCTAGCTATTTATTTATTTATTTATATTCTCAACTAATATGTGATTGTTGTAGTATCACCCTTTTGACGCTATTTTTAATTTAAAAGATAAATATTATGTAACTTGCACGGACCGACATTTTAATAATTCGAGTGCAATATATATGTATAAATGAGGGGACCCTAAACGATCATAATTATCCTTGCCTCTCAAGATATGCTTTGTCCCGACCATGGGAGTCAGTTAGTGTTCCATGGAGGCCACGACAGAGATTACATTTTCGACAAAAATTAGCATAAAGTAGAAAAAAATCACTATTGAATGCTTGAGGGTTAATTGCCCATGGATTTAGAGATTGTGATTTGATATTCAAGTTTAGGGAGACAATAACTGTTAAGTGGCCTAAGTGTTAATAACTAATAAGTCAAGTTTTGGGTGATTTTCTTGCTCACAGTAAATATTTCGTGGCTAAAATAGTTTAGGGGGTTAAAACCAAATCACAAAAGGGGCGCTAGATTATATCATGCCGCAAAGGACAGCTAAGAGTAGTCCGTGAAGATGGATAAAGAATGTCGGAGTCCATGAGAAATTCTGGATTGGGGAAGGGCAATAGAGTGTATGGGCTGGGGAAGGGCAATAGAGCGTATGGGTTGGGGAAGTGATCATAGAAATGCAAAAAAAAAAGTTGCGAGAACAATAATTTGTCTATCTATTTTGCCTGATAGTGGCTACGCCATAATTCTTTTGATGTGTTCAAAAAATAAAAAAAACTTTGTAAGAAAAAATATTCTTTTTCTTTGGTCATCATCCATTCTCTTTTGACTTCATATTTCTTCTTTTTCTCTTTCCTTTTTACTTGCAATTAGTTCCTTCTCATCGTCAAGGTAAGTTGTCAACATTCTTCCCCATTTCTGCCTCTCATCTGCATCAACCATCCTTGATGAGACATCATGGATTCAACATGCTCATTTTCCATCCAAGATGGATAATTCTCTTCTTGTGCTATTTTTCCCCCTCATTTTCCACCCCCCTTCTCATCCATGCCCCTCATCTAGTTGGCGCTTAAATTTGCCGATTATTTTCCGTGCAGACGCTCTTTTCTGCATGTCCCCTTCCCCAATTTTAATTCTCAATCTAGCCTCACGTCAGTTTACGTGTCATCCAGATGAAACTAATTTTCATTTCTTCTCTCTCCCTTGTGCATATGATAGGGCCCTTTCAGTAGCAAAAAGTAAGAAAAAGTAGAAAAGAAAAGGACAACAAAATCGTAGTAAAAAAAAAAAATGGCCGAACTTCGCCGGAAGCTTGTCATCGTAGGGGATGGTGCGTGTGGTAAGACCTGTTTATTGATCGTGTTTTCTAAAGGAACCTTCCCTGAGGTTTGTTTCCCGTCATTGTTTTTTGGTTTATCCTCCGGACTTATTGCTTCATTGTTGGCTATCATTCTAGTTTTATGTGCCCACTGTTTTCGAGAATTATGTTGCCGATGTTGAGGTTGATGGAAAACACGTCGAGCTCGCGCTTTGGGATACCGCGTAAGCTGGCCTTTTTTCTCCCCTCCTCCCTAACCATTCACCCAATAATGAATGTTCTGCTGATGGATAGTGGTCAAGAAGATTACGATCGACTCCGCCCGCTTTCTTACCCTGATTCGCACGTCATCCTGATCTGTTTTGCAATTGATTCCCCAGACTCACTCGATAACGTGCAAGAGAAATGGGTGTCTGAAGTGTTGCATTTCTGCCCAAACCTGCCCATTTTGCTTGTCGGATGTAAAAAGGACTTGCGGTACGACCCTGCAGTGGTGGAGGAATTGCGGAAGACATCGCAGCGTCCGGTCACTCCTGAGGAGGGAATGTCGGTTGCGCAGAAAATCGGCGCGTACAAGTATCTAGAATGCTCTGCCAAGACCGGAGAGGGCGTGAGGGATGTGTTTGAACACGCGACTCGTGCCGCCCTGCTGGTGAAGCAGCGAGGGAGCAAAAATAAGAAAAAATGCACTCTCATGTAATTCTTTTTTTTTTCCCCCTCCTTCCCCCTTCTTTTATCTTTTATCTTTTCTACTTCTTCTCCTCCTCTGTTTTAAACCCTTATTATTCTTCTTCACTTTGATTTTGATCCATTTTCTTTCCTATTAGTTTTTCTACTAATAAATATATATATAACATACATTTACTCTGGTTTGCCAACGTGATCCTTTCAATTCTGTTTGTTCTTTGCATTGGGCATTGCTTTGCAGTTTTCTTTAACCATGGGGTGGTGTTTGCTTTGTAAAATGGGCTGGGTGATCCACCCTCCTTTTCCTTATACAACATCAACAACTAAGGCGGAAACTACAAGAGCCTATCTACAGGATCTCCTTGAGCTTATCAAAGAAACGGATTTCCGGTTTGAAATAGAGCCCGGCGGCGACGGCTCCCAAAGCTATCACCGCTGACCCCAAACCCCAGGTAAAGATAGTCACGGCCCGGTCTCGCTTTCTGATCAATGCCGTAAACTCTTTACGGTCATTCCTATTTGGGAATGGTTCGGCCGGTACCTCGACTCCCAGAAAGTCGCACAGCGGTTGCCAGCCTTGCTTTACCTAGACAAAAATATAAAGCGGTTGAGCCGAAGAATGATGGCGGGGCAATTGCCCCTGTCAAGAGGATGCAATAGTTACGTTGAATATCAAGAGTCTCTCCTGAGGAACATGTCGCTTTACCTCTTCGACATGCCTGTTATAAGCAGCAATAACACCCTCCTTATCCAACCGTCCCCCCATATCGCGTTCTATAAAGTTGGTTACCCATCTGTTGCGCTGCCCCCCGGTACACAAGTTAAACAGCCATTCGCCAAAGGAGGGGTTCTGGTGGCGTAGCGCCAGCTGGAGAATGGTGTCCTTCATGCTGTCGTACCAAACCTCGGGCGAGTCGCGCACTGTCAATACCACCTTTGCCTCGGGATACTCAGCCATGAGCTGCTTGTAGAAGCTCACGGTGGGCCAGTCCACAGTGGAGTTGTGCCCTTCGAAGACAACGGACCAGTCGACGGGCTTGTTGTCATACGCGTCATTAAAAGTCTTGAAATGGTGATGCTTCGCCCGCACCATGTGGTAAGTGGGGCCAACCCCAAGAGCGTCGAGAGCGGTCATGAGCGAAAACGTGCCTGTGCGGCCTAACCTAGTGAAAATAACCAGCGATGCATTCAATCTTCGAATCGCAATAGCTCAGAAGAGTAGGCCACCGGCCTCCCTTACCCGGCGCCTATGACCTTTAGGGAGACTTTATTATTCTTTTCCATAGTATGGCTCGTTCCGGTTTGAATTTCTCCTCCATTTAGCTCCTCCGAATGTATATATATATATGGATCCAGCCTGCGGTTAAAATCCTAACCTCATTTATCCAATCCAAGTATCCCACTGCCCTCCATGACTCATATCAGTGGAGAGAACATACGAATTTATTTTCACCGACTCAACCTTGGGGGTCCACCTTATGCACGCTGTGCCCCCCACAGCCAACAACCCTCTTGTGCTGTGTGGCATCCACACTTTGCTGGGAAAGGCCGAACTTGGCTCTAATATGCCTCCATACATACTCGTTGAGATATGAGGAGTTGCTAGGAGGGGATTTTCCGCCAAACCGGTCCGATTAAATCATGCCGCTTCCTTGAGGCTTCTTCTCCCCCAAGGTTCCCCTCTCTCTTCCCGAAAGGTTCGGCTTGTGTGCGGCCCAATTTAGCGAGTTTATCCGTGAGCAAGCAGTGTGGCTGATCTGCGGCTTGAATATATCCGAGACTGCAGTATCGCTCAGCCTCGCATACCCGATCTGCCCGTACGCCTACTTCCTTCTAGCCTTGGCACCTTGGCTTCAAAAGGGTAAAATGCGTCTGGTAACTTAGAAAAGGGTCGGGGTAGTTTTGGTTGCTAGGTGAAATATCTTGAGCGAAAACAGTCCATACAATTCTCCCTATAGGCGCCATCACGGGGTATTAATCTCTCCAATTCTTGTCAGCATAATACACCTTTAGCTGCGGAGGTATGTTATAGGCTTATGATTCCACTGGATGAGAGGATAACGTTCCCATTCTAATGAGTAGTAGTATTGAGATGGCTAACAGTATAGAAACCAGAGAGAAGGAAGAATGCAGCAAAGTCCACTCCGCATATAGCTTAGTTCTAGGTAAGTATAGAGGAATGGAGGAAGGAAAAGGTATAGCCGGATGAAGCGGAAAAACGAGGGAGGAGAGGGGAAAAAAAAAAAATACAACAGACTTCATGGTGCAGAGCTAAGCAGCGAAAGCAATTTTTCAAATAAAATTGAAGTCATGAATAAATTAAATAAAAGCAAAAGAGGAAAAAAAACGAAAGTGATATCCACAAATTATAAAAAAGTCCACGACAATGACAAAACAAGTAAAAAAATTATATAACCCTCAAGCAAGCTATTCAACTCCGAGCGCTTTCCTTAAGTCGTTCAGCTTCCTCTTTAAAGATTCACGCTCGTTCTCCGACTCAGCATACCGTACCCGCACATCGATGAGCATGGACTCCATATCCCCCAGCTGATTCTCGAGTGCAGAATTTCGGTGTACCAAATCTGCATTTTTGCGAGCAAACTCTTGGATTTCATTTCGGAATCCTTGCTCGAGCTCAGCCGGCTGTGACTCGACACGGCGATTGAGCTCATTCACCGTCTGCTGTAGCTCCTGGTTCTCCTCCTGGATGCGCGCGAGCTCCATCTTCGTGGAAATCAAGACATTTGCCAGCTCGCAGTGCTCTCGATTCAGTGTGGCGAGGCTTGCCTCTAGCCGCTTAACGTGGTTGGAGAGTTGATTGTTGGCTTGTCGTAGTGCCTCCAGTGCCTGGTTTTCTGTGGCGGCACGCTGTGAAGCAGCATGATAGGCTTTGGTGAGGCGGCTGAGATCTTTAGGCGTGATTTTGAAATTGTACGCTTCTTGCACCATTTCATTCGGATTCTAGCCGGAGAATTGACAGAGATGAGCCCCTCACATACAGGGTCTAGGATATTGGCAAAGAAAACCTACCTCGAACGCTTCGAACAACTCACCCTTTAGGAACTCCAGTAATTGCTCAAACTCCAGCCCTAAGATTTCATCCTCGCAACGCTTCATAGCCACGAGCACAAACCGGAAGATTGTGTCGACGCCTTCGGCAAGCACCACATCAAATATCCGGAACACGTAAGAGAGCGGGAGCTTGTAGGCGAACAAAGTCATGAACCACTGTGAGGCATACATGGTTGGCTTGACCCCTTGGCGGGTAATATGACGATACACACGCGGCAAATGCTCCTCCATGAGATGTTCAAGCTGGAAGAGGCGAAGCTGAAGGCCATCCATTTGTGGGGTGAAATGGGATCTCAGGCCGTATTGCTTCATCAACCGAACTAGCAGGCAAAATGCCTCCTCCTCGGGCATCTACAGGCAATCAAAGGTACACGAAAATGGGGCGGAGCCAATAAATGAATCAAGGTCTGGCTTCCCGAATTCCAAGAGGGAATCTGTACTTACACAAAGGAGCAGAGGGCCAACGATGAACCCAATTCCCTGGCAATAGCCGACCTCCTCGTCATAAATTGAGTATGTTCGGAGCACGTTGAATAAAGACCGTTGCCCGTGCCCATCTTCGTCCTTGAAAAACTCGTGACCCGGGAAGGTGCGGTTCAAATCCCTTGTTATCATCTTTTCATACGGGCTCTGTCGTTTCAATAAGTCTTTATATGTCATTTCTAGCTCCGGGTCCTTCGACCAAGCAAACAATTGCCAGATCATCCCGCGCAAGGTGGACGGAATACCGGCTTGTATGGCCTCCGAGAGTCTCTTGGGCTGTGACTTTGCGATTGCTTTAAAATCGGAAATGACCAAACCCCAGAATTCTAAAAGGAGGGGAGGTGGTGTAAGAAGAGTCATTTGAAAAAGATAAAATTAGTTCCATTCTCCAACCGACATACCCCAATCTATCTCCTCAAAGGATCCACGCTGGGAAGCCTCGATACGAGCTTGGTGGAAGCTCTTACGCACATTTTCGCGAGTGATCTGAGTAACGCGCCGGGCCGTAGGCACTTTCCGCAGTTCCCGATTTTGCGCCTCAAGCCGCGCCAACAACATATCATCACCTGAGCCGGTCGAGGTGAGGGAGGAAAAAGTGGACCGGATGGTGTCACTCGCGCGAGCAATAAAGGAGTCTTCGGCCTGCGCGTTTCGGTATTCCATCGTCGATTGGGACGATTCATCCTCACCATTGGATTGGTCCCCACTCCAGCCCATTTCGTCTCGAGGACTCTCGTCCACGTACTCCTGTGGGCTTTCGTCGACATAATCTTGGGGACTGTCGTCTACATAGGTCTCATCCTCTCTGCCCTCGTGCAGACTCATCCGGTGAAGTGCTTCGGAGAAATTCATCTGGGAGTTAGGCGATTTTAGCGCAGCGATAACATCGGTGCCTTCAAGTCCAAAAAACTCGTCTCGACCTGCACGCTGTGGCAAGGATTCATTATTGGAGTTTGATTCATCCTCCTCCTCTTGCTGCTGCTGATCAGTGGCAAGGGACCCGCCCTCACCTTGAAAGGAAACGTGCTCAATGCCATTCACATAATGGTGATTCCTTTCTTCCCATTGATTTTCATCGTTCATTGTTTCGTTTTGTTCTACTTCATGCCACTCTTCCTCTTCCTCCTCTGGTAATTCAACGTTGCCATTTTTACTAGAGGTCTCGTCCATAGTTCCGTTCGCCTTAATCTCGCTGGTGGGTTCTATTGGTTCTACTATAATATCGTTTTGTTTATACAATCCAATTGCCGTTGAATCTGTTGCACACTTACCAGTATCTATTTGGTCTGAGTTCGATTCTTTTTTCTCATGGATATCTGCAGAGGATGACTCCAAAGTGGAGGCGTTCGCTTCAACTATTGAATCTTCTTTTGGTTCTTCTGCAATTACTCCAGGCTCTTCTTTCACAGGCTCACTAGACGATTCTTTCTGTTCGACTTCTTTTTCGGGTCCTCTTTCATCCTCTTTCTTATCCTCTGCTTCAACTTCCTTTTCTTCAGCGTCCTTTTGCTCCTTTTTCTTGCCCTTTTTCTTCTTCTTTTTCCTCCATCTTCTGTCTCATCTTTGGCGATTTTCTCCTCCTCTGCCTTCTTAATTGGCTTCTCCATCACAGCTTCTTTCTCTTTCAGTTCACCATCTTTGGATTCGGCCTTAATGGGATTTGCTGCGTCGGCACTCATCTCTTAGGCGATTATGTTATTGTATGTGTAGTGAAGAGTATCAATGGATCGGCGACAATCGCGCCTGCTATGTCAATGAATTCTCAATCGCCGGGATCGACAAGTAGAGATGAGATAGGAAAGTAGCGCAGGAGAATTGGCGAGATATAATAAGAAAAATAAGTCTTATTAGGATGGCGGGGATATCACAGATACCATACAATATTAGGGATGGGACAATGGTTTTCAGCTAATGATTAATGGAGGCCATTAACCTGATTATTGAAGAGGAGAACAAATAAAGACTTAAGGAAAATTTTCCTTCCTCCTTCCTCAAAGCCCCCTAGCCCTCTATAAAAGGGTGCGATTGGCGGGTGGAATTTTCAAGCAAAACAAGGAATTTGGAAAACAGTCTCTATCAATCTCCTGAAACCCTTCCTATTTCTACGTAGACCCCTATCCCATCGCCCTCGCCGCTTCCTTCTACTTCCTTCCAGCTTCCTCGAACAGCTTCTTCCTTCTCCCTCCCTTCACGGCCGTGTTCTTCGGCCCTCTTCCCTCGCTGTTCTCCCATCAGCGTATTAGGCCAAGCTAAGCCACTGGTTGCACTCCTGTGTTTTTCGGGACTAGAGGATTGGAGGACCAAGGCCAGTTGCATGAACGATAAAAATAGCCCAAAACTGGCACTCATTAGAGCAATCTTTGCGGTCCAGTGGCCATTAGTCCCATTTAGGTTCAGCCCTATTAGGGCCTCACGGGGGTTAGGAGGCGCCTGCAAATTCCCCCCGGGATAAGCTCTGATTTTCCGCTCGGTCCCCAGATTGTGCACCGTTTCCTTAGAGAATATTGATGAGCTTAGGGGCTTGCACACGAATTTGTGCCGTCAAATCATATTCTGCTGCATTAATTTAATCCTTCTCTAAATATATGTAAAGTTTGAAATGTACAGATTGCTAAAGAAAAATAACAGTACAACGTGTTCTCATGGAAAAGGCGTGAATCACGAGCAAAAGCACATAGAGATAAATAATAGATAGACAAAATG
Source organism: Calcarisporiella thermophila (assembly GCF_041956535.1). NCBI lineage: Eukaryota > Fungi > Calcarisporiellomycota > Calcarisporiellomycetes > Calcarisporiellales > Calcarisporiellaceae > Calcarisporiella > Calcarisporiella thermophila. Next base: position 85,549 of record NW_027192197.1, read on the forward strand.
GCGTCAACGGTAATCATGGAGAGTTCACCCGAACTCGCTGCCAGCCTGCTGCCAGTTTTTTTGCCCACTGGGTTGTGCCTAGCTTTCCCCCCTCTCCCCCGCCTGAACTCTCTTCTTCACCATACTCGTCAAGACCTCCTCGCGCTGGCCTCTTTACATCGTCCACCTCCGACTCCTCACTCTCGATTACACTCCCATTCTCCTCTTGTAGATCTGGATGCGTTGGTGAACGTAGCCGTTGCAGCCGACTTTTTATCGAGCGAGGCTTGATCACGGAGGTCGCAGCTGTCGCAAGGCTGAGTGTTCGCGCCACTCGATTCTGTATAGCTTTATTAGGAGGAGCGAGATTGGTTGTCACAGAGCTGGACCGTAAAGGTCCTTCGACCATATTCGTTCCGCTTAGAGAACTAGGCGATTCGTCTGCTCCATTACTCATAGTGGATTTCGTGGGTGACGGCAGCGCTAGAGTAGTGGCCAGTGGAAATGGAAACGATTCAGCTGCCGAAAGGGAGATGGCAATGGACGGAGAGCGGGTATTGGGGTGGGCCTCTGATAAATTGGGCGATGCTAGGTTTTGATCAAGAAATGAGCTTCCCGATGAACGGCCTGAGAACGTGGAGCTATATTGAGGATTGGGCGATAGGAGAATGGTCGAATCACAACTGTTCTCTGTCGCTGGCTGATTGCGCTCCATCACTCGCCGAACTTCTTCATAGAAATTGCGTTTGAAAAATTTGACGAGTTTATCATGAAGGGGGCGCATCTCGTTGGAAACAAGCCGATCATGAATTTGGAGGCAGCGCTGAATAATCACAACCTAAAAGGAAAAAAAAAGATAAGGATAAGAGTATATATATAAATGGAATTAGAGTCAAGTGGCGACATTTACCTGCTCTTCTATTAGTCGCCTTAGTTTTTCGACTTCCTCTCTACCAGCGTTGGCCTCCCCCTCGGGTGAGAAAAACGCCTGCTTGTACATCGCGACTCCTCCATTAACAGGCGCATCAACCGCTCCGTTGAGAGCCATGGTGAGTGGGTTCAGGTTCAAAGCTTTCGATTTTGTTTGTCCGCGGAACCTCTCCTCAAGTTGCAGAAGTTCTTGATTTTTCGCTTGCATAGCCGCGATTGCGTTTTGTATTGGACTAACCTCCTCGACTCGCACCTTTACCACCTCGGATCTCCGGAGAACGAACGGGAAAGCGTCTTCGCATCGCAGCTCAGTGCGCTCAATCCATAGATCAACAAAATCATTGGGCGTCTCCTTTGACTGCGAGAGAATCGAAGAGGTGGCTCCGGGTATCGAAATCAAAGAAGATATGGATGCGCCATTGCTGGAGGTATTCCGCTTTGGCATAGGGCGTGAAAAACTGAATGTGTTGATGCCGAAATGCTCGTGGTAGTCGCGGATGGCGTGCGGTACGTCAGGCCGCGTGAATTTAGGGTTGGAACGATCAGGTTCCGGGACGACGGCCGTGATATAAAGATACTGCCCCTCACTGTTTACAACGGCGTCACCGGGGGATATGTGACTTCCTAGAAGTTGAGCCTTTGGATGTTTAATTTGAATTCTTTCACAAAACTCTGAAAGCTTCTCGAAAGGCAGTCCGCGATAAATAAACTGTTTTCCGCGCAACCCGACCGGGAATCCATGGCCAACGTAGCGCACACGGAAATATTCGCAGTGGTGGCGCTCCTGCTTAATGATAGTATCGCATAGATTGGCCTGTCGTCTTAATACCTCCGCTAGGCGAGCGTAGTCGTAGGTGGTATGTTCGTATTGATGGGCAAGCTCTTTACAAAGTCCAACGGCATCCTCCCAGGCCTGCCCTTTTTCGAATAGCTCCATCATCTGGTAGTAGAGCATCTCTTTGCGGGCAAACGAGCTCTGTTGAGGGAAGTTGTGACCCGGAGGGACGGTGTCTCCGGTGCGCCACGGGAGAAGATTAGCGTACAGCCGCAAAGTGTGCGCAGCCTCGACAAAACTGTCCTGCTTCACGTGCATCCGCACTAGTTCGTGTAAATATTTGACGTAAATATCATCCTGCTCGATCATTTGCACGAACTTCATCAACTGGAACATGGCCATGATCCGATCGTCCTGGTACTCATCCAGTTCGGCAGGAAGATCGCGCACGTGCAACAATAGCTCCAGCAATCGATTCACTTTGGTGAGGAGAGCACGTGCCTTGTTCACAAAGTCAAGTTGCGTCGATACTTGCAGCTGAGCAAGCATGTCGGTAATCAGGAACCAGCGGGCCGCATCGTCTCCTTTCCCGTCCGCCATGAGCAGAGAATCCATATGCTGAATAACAACTCGCTCCGTTAGACTTATCTCGCCTGTCTCCGAATGCTCTTTTTCCATAATAGTCATTAATATAGCTTCGTTGGCCTTACGCGTCTTCTCATGATGCATCAAACAAAGCTCTAGCACCGCTTTGATAACATCAGGTACGAGTAGCAGAAGGTGACGCTCATCGTAAGCATCCTCCTCCTCCTTGCTCTCGTTGGCGATCTTGGGCATAGGATCAAAGTCTAGAAAAAGGAGCCCGCTCGAATTTTTCATTGAAAACTGTTTTTTAGACTCGTTACCAATGTCCCACAGCTGTTGTAAGAGATTCACTGCATCCGCCCGCAAGTCGCCCACGATATTCTGAACCGTTTGTTGCTTCTTCTCGGCGTGAAGATTATCGCAAGTCAGCAATCGAAGTAGTACTAGGAGCGTGTGTGTCCATACATCCATGTCCGCGTGTACATTTCCCGGGGAAGCAATGGAGATAATCCGCCTAGGAGGGGCATGTGTACTATTCAATAGCGCAGTGATAGCATGTAGAATCTTGAGGACCACCGAGTGGGAGATTACATTCACGTTAAGCCATTCATCGGGAAAGACTTCATGTGTCAAAATAGACAGGCACATGGAAAGTAGTTGGTGAAGGAACTCCTCCATTTCCTCCATGGACATAGCCAGCGTCATAGTGTCCACGTAATCATGCAATTCTTGGACACTGACCCGATCACACAGTTCTAAAAAAACAGCAGCAATATCTGCATGAGCGGGTGTCGACTCGAGCATATCCATTTGCCCGACTGAGGACTTGCGTGGGTTTGATCGAAAGGTGCTGTGGATTGAGCTAGCATTGGAAGCGCTGCGGCTTCTTCCCGTAGTCGGCTTCGAAGTGGGCTGAGGGGGTGCCGTCGCTGAGGTAGAGTTTTTAAAGAAATGGAAGCACTCAACCAATTTGGGGATTAAACGGAGAAGATGGTGGTAGTTAGCGTTTTCTTGAGTTAACTCCACAGATGGAGTATCTTCCGGTATTTTCTGTACAGTCCTGTTCTCGCACAATCGCTCCAGAACCTCTGCCAGAATCAGGATGCACAGACGTAAATCCTCTTGGGCCTTCTTGCCTTCTTCTCTCGACCTCAAGTGCTCACCCACCCATCTTGACACCGCAGGCACAAAGGCCGAACGCATAGGCCCGTCTTCGAGCAATGGGCCCCTACACATCTCTATAATCATTAGCAATCGACTGCGCAGCAGCTGGCCCCGAGGTGAGCGCATTGAGTCAATGAACTTGACTGCGAATCGGAAGAGCTCTACAGCCCGGAAGTAGCTAGATAGACTACTGAGCGATTCTACAAAATAGTTCAATGCGAGCACCTGTGAGCCAATCATTGACTGTGATTGTAGAACCATGAGCGCGTTCATCCTCTCAAATAGCTCAGACAGCTCGTGCCGAAACATTGTTTCGCTTGATGAGTGAGGAGCCACTTTTCCACATTCACTACTCTCCAGCTGGTGTGAACGCATCACAAATCGCAGCAGCTGCGGCCATACTTTGATGGTACGACGTAGTTCCTTCGCGTGATCGGAGCAATTTTCAAGGAGACGGCACATGCAGAGAATAAGGCGTGGGTGGACCCCGGGGAAGGCAAAATGTTTTTCTGCATATATCTCCAGAGCTTGATCGAAATTGCGGAAACGCCGATCATGCACAATTCCCAGGACAGAAACTAGAGCGTCGAATGCTGGCTCGGTCAACTCGGCCATGCTCGCATGAATGGTGATCCCTGCCCCTAAGCCGAAGTTGGTGTAGGAATTTTGGTTGGGAGGATTACTATTTGGAAGTGAAGTTGAAAAAGCCGCCGCAATAGTTGCAATAGGCGGGTTATTTGCGGTACCCATGAAGCTCGTCGGCGTAATTCCACCGTTGGAAGAGGATGCAATACGCGTGGCCAAGAGAATCCCAAAGAGCGCATCGAGCACCTCAGTCAAAAATCGCACCCGCTCTATCTCGGGCACAAATGAGATCTTGCTTAACACCCACCGTATTGCCGATTCGTCAGAATTTGCTAACAATTCCTTCCATCGTAGAAGCTGCAGCAGCACCTCATTTTGTACATATTGAGTTGAGCAGAGAAGTGTCTGCACCTCCACGGTATCTCTCAGAGCAACAAGCTTACCGCCACTCGTGATGATGGGGGCCGGAATACTTGCCGTATCGGAATCGCTCGCAACGTGAGGCAAGAGGGATTCCAAGGGGTTTAGCGTCCAAGCGTTTGCTCGGTATATTGAAGGGTTTGCGACCGAAAGATCCCACCGATACAATACTAAGACATGTTTGCCGTCGGCAACGCATGTCTCATTCGCCTGGAAGATGGGCAAAAATGAAAAAGCAAAAGGCTTATCAGCTTTGTCCTTGGAGTTGGCAGGGTACCGGTGATAGAATGTGAAGAAGATATGCGCTGGTTCGTCCATGTTTTCCGGCAATCGCACTTTAATAAGCTCGTTCCAGTAGGGATTATTGGAATGATAGTATATGACGGAGTCAAACTGGGAAGCATATGGTTCGCCGGCACCGCGAGACAAGGCTTCTTCTACCACCTCGCCTGTCGAATTTAGACGCACTTCAGCCGTAAACTATATAATAGAAGAAAAATATGAATTTTAAAATAAAATCAATGAATTCTAAATGAACTTTGCTCATACTTGAATATTTCGATTCCGATTCTGCTGGGGGAAATTTCCGAAGCAAACCCGAATGTAAAAGTCGTTTCTCGCAAATCCTGGCAATACGATGTCCGGTAAGCCAAGCGTGCGCGTAAGGGGAGCGTCAAACATGAGGGAGGGATTTTCACGCACCACCATATCCGCTTCTCCCTTAAACAAACGCAGGCTCAAACACAAAACCTCTCCCGTGCGGGATACCTCGTACTCTCGCGCGTTTTTTGCGAGAATATCTTCGTGAAGTCGAGCAAATTTGGATTCGTTGATAGGGAAGAAAAGAGGTACCTGTTGCTCTACGGCTGACGACGGATCTTTGCCCACGTTAAAAATAGAGCCTAGCGCTAGCATACAAACCGCTACAGGACGTCGTATCGCTTGTAATTGCTGCCCCTCGCCCAATGGGACTCCGCCTTGAACTGCTCTCCCGTTTAATAAACTCCCGTTCACCGATAATTTGTCTGTGTCCGACAGCGCCATCTCCGTCACATTAGATAGTGTGGACAAAGATGTCTGTGCTGCGCGTAAATAACCTACGCGGATGATGTGACATACCAGATAGAGGTGGGGTGTAATTTCTTGGTCCGTGAAGAGAGTGTGTATTCGGCCTATTTTCGATTCGTCTTGTGGTATACCATTGACGGTGAGTACGACCACATATTCTTCTGATACATAACGTGATTCTGCAGCATTGTAAAGGGAAAAGAGAAGCTCTGCGGTTTCACCGCGTGCACACAAACGGGCAGCACAGGCTTTGAGCTCGAAAAAAATCTGACTGGCAGCAGGTAAGGGAGGTGGGGTTGGAAGATTGGGTACGAAACTAGGGAATGCACCCGAAGTAAAATTAGGAAGCATAGCAGAGGAGGTATCTCCGGAGGAGGCTTTGGCTGCGTGCTGTCTGTGAATTCGAGTAATGGGGGTAAGTTTTGATGAAGTTACTTGTCCCGTTTCATTATCTTTCAATATCTGATCCTGTTTGTGCAAGGCGGCACGGCTAGGGTGGCTTGAGGTGGACATCATGGATTGAAGGGACATCTTTTGTGCACTGAGTTTCCATGGCGGAATCCCCGGAATGTCGTTGAGATGTTGAATTATGTGTACATGAGTCATTGGAAATATTCCAATTCTCACGCCAGGCGAGTCAGTAGTAGGCGGACAGGGGTTTCTTGGGTCAATGACATAGCCGCGAAACCACTGCTCACATTGCTCGAGAGCATATATGGTTTCTCCGAAATTAAGGCGGATTTTATGGAATGAGGATGGATGATTAAGAGCGGGATCTGTGCGAGTAGTCGGGTCCGCATCCGGAGGAGGAAACAGATCTGGTTCGGGCGCATAATCGAAGGTGACCTGTCCATGGTAGATTTTTGGCAGTGCTTGCCACATTCTGATGGAGATGGGTAAACGAATTGGGGAATGAGAAGTAAATAAATTGAATGAAAACACGCAAGAATAGCACGATGCTTACTTTTCCATTCTATTTTTAATTCTATTACTCTCATCAGCGGGTAATTTGGTCATCATTTTCAAAATAAGGGAAGGAGAAGTATGGCAATTATTGCCACAAAATCTACGTGGATATACCGCAGAAGTGAGATTATTGGGATCCGCAATACGCTATTATCGGGACATGTTAACCTTTACCTTTGAAGTTCACCGGATTCACTTCAGCTACCAGATGAATGAGCAAAAGGAGAGCGATGTGACAATTTCCAAAATAAAATATTAAGGAGTGTAGTATTAAGCTTAGAGACAATTTCGAAGGCAGAAGACAGGAGAACGAGATAAATAAGGAACATCCAAGATACCGAGCGAAACAGAATTGCAGAGTGATCGGTATGCTGGAAATCTACTGGACAAAGCATCAATTCAGCCGTTAGCTAATTGGAAATTTGTGAAATAATATAAGTAATTCCTAATTGGAATATCAGAATCACATTAGTTGGGTCAGAGATGATTCTGCACACGATAGAATTGGTAGTGCTCCAGAAACAGATATCGATGATACCGAATGAGATTAAAGGATCTTGTCAATACCATTTTCATAGTTAGCAAGATCTCTGGTACCACTATGGGAGTGTTGGAGATGTGAAGGAAAATTTTTCACCAACTGCTGCTATCGTCGATACCACCGTCTCTTTGGTTAGAGTAGCCCCGCAGGAGCGGTAGGTTATTTATTAAGACACAGATGCAAAAGCAATGCTTTGATCCTGGTCACTTCTAAACGATTGCCAAGAAACAGACGCTCCTCTTCATCTATTGGTTTCACGATAATTAGAGTCGGGGGCTGAATAGTGGCGCTCAGGACTTTTTAGTTCTTTGATAGAACAAAGAATTAAATTTTGTAATGGATTACATTTGGAGACTATGTTTAATTTTATTAGACAAGGTGTTCCCAAGAAAAGAAATAAAAAGAAAGAGATTTAGAATGAATCGTTGATAAAAGGAAATATATATATAGATAGCAGTTTGAGGTGCCAAGCTACGTAAATCCTCCTTAGGCAAATCCGAAGCCAGAGCTGCATTCTTGTATGGCTGTAAGAAGCGTTTGCCTAAGTTGCTCGTATGATTCGTATTCAGGTAGATCAAGCTGGTTAAAGCTAAGATGATTATAAAATAAATTAGAATAGAGCACAAATTGGTTAGTTCCTAAATTTGTAAATTCACGTACCATGTGTGTGCAGATGGCAATCGATTGGTGCTAGAAAAGTCTTTGTGTATTTGGAATTTTTGCACCCCATTCGAACCCTGCAATGCACTAAAGCCTTCAAGTGGGACTTTACTTGTTCCAGTCACAAATTGGAGCAGTTTTGCACGCTCTTCCTGGTCGAAACTACGTACCGCTCGCCAGAACCATTGCACCTGTGGAGAAGATGGAGTGTAGGTCTGATACTCTGTGTTGTTGCGCCAGTCGTCGATATCTATATCGGGCATGCCTGAGATCAACAGCTCCAATTCTTGCTCGTTGAAAATACGGATGAGGTGGGGTGGTACGATATCATGCAGTCCCGCAAGGAATGCTTTGATTTGGTCTTGAATGGCGAGTGTGAGCTTCTGTTCCGTGACGAGTTTTACATACTCTCGCTTATTTTCTTCCGTAACCTCAATATCCCGTCCTCCAGGCTTGAGGTCAATGGTGCGTGTCTTTCCAAAGTCATCCGTCTCAACGCTAAAGGTCAAATCGATAATGTCGGTGATATCATTTTCGAGCATCCAAACCAAGCTCTTGTAGTACTCGGGATCGACCGCCTCCACATCTCGGTAGTCAACAGAGCGTCCAAGCATATGCTTATAGAAAGAACGAGTGAAGTATGCGTCTAATAACCGACCATCATAAATGGCTTTGCCAATCACTCGCCCCACGAACTACAGAAGGATAAACAAAATAATTAATAAGCAAAGAGATCTAAAAAGAATAAAGCTTGTTGAAATTGCCGTACCCTGAAATATGCCAGGTGATCTGGATTTACCCAGGATGCACGATTTGGCTGGTAAGTCATTCGGCCTGCAGCTGATGGCTTGAAAAGTGCATAGTCTGGGTTGAACATGGCCCTGGCTAATACAGAGAACCATTCCCTAGTCACTCCACCTACGTCAACTCCCTCTTCGTCGTGGAAACGTACGCTTAATTTTCCATATTTAATTTCGTCACCCGAACGGCCTTGCAGTTGATGGAACGAGTCTTCAAAGATATATTGTCGCCGCACATTCAATTGCAGTGTGCCATGATGGAATCGAGCACCTGTACGTTTATGCAGTTGTTGATGGAAGTAGTTGCGCTTGTTATCGAACTCAAGCATCTTAGGATTATGGACCAGAAGCGAGAAAGAGCCACTCATTAACGAGGGATTGTTTCGTACGAGTAGATTCAGGATTTTGCGGTGCTCTTCAGTGAAGGCAAAGAAAAGTTCTTCAGGAGTTGTCGCTGTACTCACAAGCTTAGTTGTTGCGTTTTCCCGAGATCGCTCGTCAGCAAGGGGCATCTCGGCAGGTGGCCCCTTGATCGCAACATATTTGGATACCACCATGAAGGATTCAACGAGAGGAAGAAGAACTGTCGCGACATGAACTACGTCAGGCTTATCTCGCAGGTGACCAAGGCATTCACTCAGACGTTGCCAGAGCGGAGTGAAAGCCAATTCGTCATAGATATGTGTGATTTTATCATCTACCGCCATCGCCTCACCGCTCCCTACAGTTTGATCACCCGATTTAGGTGCTGGAGTACTCTGTTCTGTCAAATCCTCCTCGGAGGTTGAAGCAGACACCGCAGAAGTTGAGGTTGCAATCAGTGTAGAAGCACCGTTGCTAGCATTGCTAGCTGTAGATGACTTCCGTGAGTACATGTAATCGATTGTCTTCAGTACACGCAATAATTTGGCCTGCTGAGACGAAGGGGCAGAAAACTTGATCAACGTTGCACCTTGGATATCTGCTCCGCTCTTTGCCTCCCGTAAAAGCCCCTCTAGTTCATCCAGGTTGCCCCGAATGCAACGTCCAAGATCTTGAGCGCTCTTTGCCAGTTCTGCGGTGATTATATCGCGCGCACCCTTGAGGGAGGAGAGGTGTTGGATGATGGATAAAGTGTGTTGAAAAGTCTTGCCCGAACATTCCCCTGCTGTCAACACATGTACCACGAGTCGCAAATAGTGATCGGAGATCTCGGGAGGTTTGAGGGCGGGTTCCTCTTCTGTCTCCTTCACCTCGTTCTTATCCTCCTTCACTTTATCCTTGTCGGAGTTAGCGGCAGATTCGCCAATATTGGCCTGATTCTCTGCTTCAGTTTGATTAGACTCCCCACGTTGCTGTGATGAAGTTACCGGTGTGGTAGAGGAATTGGCGGTTAAAGCCTCTTGCGCATTAGTATTACCGTCACTACCATCACTTTGAGGCAAATTTCCGCTTGCTGTCATGTCAACATCACCTCCATGCCTTTCTGTGCTATTTTCTGCCGTTGAACCATCGGGTTTTTCTTTGCCAGGCTTATCCTCCTTTTTCTCTTTCGCCAAAAACGATAACGGACGGCACACCATTGACATTAAATGTGTTAAATTATCCATAAGAGAGGTATTTTTTACGAATACGGGTCGATCAAGCAAACTCAGCAATATTACAACCGGGTATTTGGTTGCGGCAATTGACTCCTTTGATTTCCCTTTTCGATTTCCGGGCCGTTTGAAGAAACCCAAATTTTCATTTTCTTGTAAGAAAAAAGTTACCACATCCTCGTTGTAGCTTGCAACATAGATAAGTGCTTCTAAACTGCGTTGCATAATAAGATTTGGCATTGCACGTTGATGGGGCTGATGATGCTGGTGATGTTCCTTGCCACTTGGGGTTTTGGATTTTGACGCGGATCGCGGAGTCTTTCCTGTTCGACTGCACAGCTGCGCAAAACTTCGATCAACGGCTGCAAGATCCCCACTTCCATCCTGTAAGATTGCGAGGATCAGGGTGATTAATTCGGAACGCGTCTTTGCATTTTCACATAAATTTAATAGTAGGCGGTGGTGCATGCTTTTTGCAACTGGCTGTGGGAGAAACAGCAATCGAATCAGAACGGAAAGCCCAGATCGATCCACAAGCTGTATTGCATCTTTTTTATCTGCTTTTTTTGTCTCTGTGGATGCAATGGCAGAGGTCGGTTCTCGGATAATGCCGGGTGAGCGCGAAGTTCGACGAACCACATTGCTATACCGTCGACTAGATCGGCTCCGCAGCGTATTTGCCTCTGCGATAATGGAAGGCGGTAAGGCTGACAAGAAATCATCATCTTGCTCTAAGAGAACCGTCTGCCGTAGCTGGGGATCCAGAGATGCAATAAAATCTGCAGGGTCCATATCCGTAGGACCACCTTCCTCTATTCTATCTCTGTCACCACTGTCACCTTCACGGCGCAAAGCCCGCTGACGCTCAAGGGCTTCATCATGCAAAATTTCTTCTCGAATCTCAGGTGGTAACGCTTCCAAAAACTCTTCACTTATCGTTACTCCGGTTTCTGCACCATTTAGGCTTGCCTGGCGCTGTTCACGGAAATGCTGAGTAAATACTTCTTGCCGAAGATCATCGGGTAGTGCTTCCAGGAAGGTAGGATCAATCCCCGTATTGGTAATATCAACTTCGTGCCCGTTTATCATAACAGTTGTGCGTTCACTCTGTTCATTCTGCTCGCCCTGCTCATCCCGACTTGGTTCACCGGTAGTTTCGATGGCGGTTGGTTCAGGAGCAGTGGGTGTCGCGTGATCTTCTTCCATAGGCCCACTTGGTCCTGAAGATTCTTCAGGTGCGGTACTAATAGGTGCGGCAGGGGTGGTAGCGCTAGGAGTAGCGTCATCTCGCATTTCCTCTGTAGCTGGGCGAGCATCTGCTGAAGATTCAGCAGTGAACTCTTCTAGTGCTGTCTCAGTGGCTAATGATGCCGTTGTCCGCTCTGTTCCTTCTTCACCTTGATCTTTCCTCTCCTGGTCGTTTAGGTGATCATTGTCCGTTTCAGGTAACGCATCCATCTCCAGGTCTGATCCGCGTTCCTTCGCGAGAGCTGCTGTACGCTTTTTCTTCAACTCTTTACGTCGTTGCAGCTCCTCACGAGTTTCAGGGATGAGCTCGAGTAAAACGCGGTTGACCAAATTAACTGCTTTGTCCGACATGCTGTTGCCATAAAGCATTCTGCTCTCCTGATACCAACGATCGCTGGTATTAAGTGGCATGAAGTCAGATGCAGGTTTAGAAGAATCACCAGAGGTACCGACGCCTAATCCTCGTGATCCACCAGGATACACAGCTACACCTAGTGGACCGCGGTCGCCACCTGCGCCCATACGATCATACTCAACCCCACCAACAAAGTTAACACCTTCAATGCGGAACATAGACATTGAATCTATTGATAAAGTTATAACGTTATAGAAATTAAACTTGAGAATTCAAAAATTAATCGCATACCTGATTGACGACCAGTTCGTCCTTGAAGTCCACCCAAGCCGACTGATCCCGCAGGTGGCCCTCTATTCACTAATAGAGGATGCATGTTGACATCGTCATTCGTACCCGATGCTCCAGGGGGTGGAGGAGCAAAAGGCGGTGCGGATTGAGTAAATGATTCGATTAAATGATTTAAAAACCCTAATCTTTCTGATGCTCCTCCTTCCCGATCGTCATTGCCCGAACGACTTGCATCACCGTCTGCAGGATAAAGGCGGATATCAAGGGCGGCCCGGCGCATGGGTACTACACGACCGCTAAATTGTCGACGCCCGCCGCCTAAATTCAAGAGTGTTTGAAGCGCGTTTGTTGTAAGTGGTTCGTCTTCGACAAAAAATCCAGAAGCATCTCCTAGATCAATGGTAAAACCGTATCGTCCATCATTGCCACTGCCACCCAAAATCATCTAAAAAGGATAATTAAATAGATATAATACAGAAAATATAAACGAAAAATCAGCATAATCAGCATTAATCATTAAGCTAAATTTAAAAGAGTGATCATTGCCTCATTGTCGTCAAGAATCTCGTCAGGATCTTCGTCCTCCTCGTCGTACTCCTCTTCGTCCATTTCTTCGTCCTCCTCTTCCTCCTCGACCTCTTCCTCAGGTACGGGTTCATGCGGTGGTGGATTTTGAGGCATTACGATTGATATGAATGATAGATAGATTGCTCGTTTCTTTTATTTTATAAATTGAGGTCTAAAACTAGAAAGAAAACGAGAGGGGATAAAATTGGTCTTCAATGAAAGATTAATGATCGCGAAAAATATTGCGATCTTCATAAAAAGAAAAAGCTATACTAACTGGCAGGTGACGTATTTGTGATACGTATCAAATATTGAACAGAAATATATTCATAAAGCGAAAATTTCTATTATAATATATCAGAACATATAAACAAAGTTGGTTTAAAGAAATTGCCCCCCTCCCTCCCCCTCCCAACACACACACTTGTCAACAAATGGGTTACTGATGAACTACTACTTCAATAGAAACCCATTTGTTGTTCAAGTATCAGAGCATATATAGCTAATTTTATTTTATTTTATTTTTTTTGCTATAGAACTCGAATATAGATATATTTTCTAACAATAGAATCATTTAAAACTTCAACATAAGCAACGACACTGACCGATAAATAGAGGCTATGCCTTGAAATAAATTGAAAATTGTCATTCAAATTAATGAAAAACGGTCCAAAATACCGCTATTAGTCAAATTTACAGAATTCCTTTCCATTATCCCCCAGAATGGTATCACGGGTTTTATCATAAATTATTCTTTGGGGTCTACAAAAGCTTCTTTCAGCCCACGAGAAGAATACGAAATAGTTTAAATTTGTTCGTAATTATAAAAAGTCAGTAAACATTAATAATTTCATTGTTGCCCGGGTCTATTTGCCTATAAAAAAATATTCAAGAACAAGTTGTGTCAATACAGTCAAATAACACAAGCTACCTAAAGCGAATTGGAAACGAAACATATGTGATGTTTACCTGGAAAAGTCCGGTGTAATATCCAGCAAAATACCATGCCATTAATAGGTTCGCCAAATTCTCATTATCAACTAAGATAGATAAAATAAACACTATATCCTTTCCAAAAGTAATATTAATATACTCACTTCCATTCGCAGAGGGAGTAGGAATGTTTGAGTTCAAAGCTTGTGAATTCATAGGTGTAGGTATAGGTATTGGCATGCTCATTGGCATAGTTGGCGCCGGCATCTAAAAAGTCGTATAATTAGAATTTAATAAGTAGGAGAATCAAGGTGAAGGGCTACCTGAAGTCGTGGACCCCAACCCATCGCACCCGCATTATGTGTACCAAACATCGGGTGCGGATGTGGGGGAGGATGTGAAGGTAAATGTGTGGGAGGTGGAGGAGGGTGTGGGAAGCCTTGATAGTGCGAGAAAGGATAAGGCGGATATGCATTATATCTAGTATCCGGGGGATAGCCTGCCCCACTCGCATCCGTAGGTTGCTGAGGTTGTTGCAATTGCTGCGGTAGCTGAGGCTGTTGCAGTTGAGAAGAGGAGGGAGTATATCCATCTGCCGGGGGATAAGGGTAGTTAGTGTATGGCCATCCCCAAGAATACTGATACTGTTGAATAGGATCCTGTGTAGTATCCTCTTTATTCTTCGTGCGCCGCCCGGGTTTTGGCTTGTGAGATTTGGGTTTATTATTTTCATGCACTTCGGCATCTTCCTTCTCATCATTTTCTCTTTCGTTTCCAGTTTCAGGCGAGTCAATATTGTTTTGAAAGCCTATTTCTTCCTGCAATTCTCCCTCATCAAACTCAGCTTCAGCCTCGCTAGGTAGTTTTTTCTTTCTGTTTAAAATTTCTGAAGTAAATAAAAAACAAATATGTGTAGCTTTTCGACATGATTTACCCTTTCATTTTAGGTGGTTTCGTAGGTACAGGTGGTTTACTCCCTGAATGATATAACTAAATAAATCCAAAAAAAGATATTTTAAAATTAGTCTTGAACTTAATTATTTGATTAAAACCTAAGAACTTACTTGGTATTCTTTTACAGCCGCTTCCCATGCCGCGATAAGCTTACTGTCATCCCATGGATCAGCCATTTTCGCGATCCAATTTTAATCGACGAGAAAAAGAACAGTCGACGACTTTGAGTGGCTTATTTAATTTTTTTTTTGATTTCCCGCTTTCGATCATTCATTAAAGAATTAACTTTTAATATTTCAAATAGCCTCTGGAAAGAAAAATCAATCTGTAGACAAGTGTATTGAGGGACCATGTCAGATGCGAAGTATTTTCAGAGAGGTAAGCTTTAGCGAATTTAAATGTATTATATTTACTTGTTTATTTTATACTTTTACTTACTGCTCGCCTCTCCATTTTCCTTAAGGTAAAATCCAAGAGCTTCGTGCCGAACTCAACTCGGATAAGAGAGATTCGAAGCACACAAGAAAAAAAACTACAATGAAAAAGATTGTTGCCAATATGACGATGGGCAACGACATGTCTCCGCTCTTCCAAGATGTAGTTGCGTGTATGAACGTACCAGTCTTAGAAGTGAAGAAAATGGTGTATCTCTATTTGATCAACTACGCGAGAAATAAACCTGAGATGGCATTGATGGCATTAAGCACTTTCATGAAGGTGAGCTTATTCATGTATCTTCCTACCTAGCATTTATAACGAAAATGTGTTCTTTCCATTTAAGGATGTCGAGGATCCCAACCCTCTTATCCGTGCGCTCGCAATTCGTACAATGGGATATATCAATGTAGATAAAATACTTGATCACCTTGTTGACCCACTTCTAACATGCCTGCGCGACCAAGACCCTTATGTACGCAAGACTGCGGCAATATGTGTTGCAAAACTTTATATGCACGACCCGGCACTTGTGGAAAACGAGCGTTTTATTGATATGCTGAGAGACATGTTAACAGACTCCAACCCAACGGTTAGTCACATCATGTTTTTGCCGATGATAACATGTTTTCTAATTCTTAAATTTTAGGTGGTGGCAAATGCAGTGGCCTCCCTCACCGAGATTTGTGAGCGTTCAGAAAATATACAGTTAAAGCTTAATATGGTGATTGCGAATAAATTGGTGGCAGCTTTAAACGAATGTTCAGAGTAAATATATAAAAAATGATCCTGCCAGCTCTTTCTCCGCATTAACTTATATCTAATCAAATATCTAGATGGGGACAAACTTATATTCTTGAAGCGCTTATTTACTTCGTACCACAAGAGGCTGGGGATGCTGAACTGCTTGCAGAGCGAATTGCTCCTAGATTGCAACATGCAAATTCTGCGGTTGTGTTGAGTGCGATCAAGGTGATCATGTATCTGATCAACTATATGTCGAAAGATGAGGATATCAATAAAATGTGTCGGAGACTATCACCTCCTTTGGGTAATAAAAATTATCTTAATTTGGCTAGAATAGATTGGCTAACCTTTTCTTTTTATTCTAATTATGTCTTGTTTATTTTGGATTTAGTAACTCTCCTATCTAAAGAACCGGAAGTTCAATATGTAGCTCTTCGTAACATCCTTCTTGTAATTCAAAAACGACCAGAGGTGCTTCAGAATGAGTTGCGAGTATTCTTCTGTAAATATGACGACCCAATCTACGTTAAGCTTGCTAAGCTTGAGATCATGTTTCGGCTAGCGAATGTGAACAACGTGGATAAAGTCCTTTCCGAGTTAAAAGAGTAAGCTGAAATGTTTATTAGAAAATCAACTTTTAATTGGCAAACCTAAAGTGCCTCAATACACTGAAAGATATGCGATTGAAGTGGATGTAGATTTTGTGCGAAAATCTGTAAGATCGATAGGACGTCTGGCAGTTAAAATAGAGTCTGCAGCGGAGCGGTGTATCTCTACCTTGTTAGAACTTATCCAAACTAAAGTGAACTATGTCGTTCAAGAGGCTGTTGTCGTAATCAAAGTAGAGTATAGACAGATTATAAATATCTAAGGTCATAATATTAAACGTGGTTTGTAGGATATTTTCCGCAAATACCCAAACAGATACGAAAGTATTATCAGCACACTTTGTGAAAATCTTGATTCTTTGGATGAGCCTGATGCAAAAGCAGCAATGGTATGGATTATTGGACAGTACGCAGACAGAATCGAAAATGCGCATGAACTGCTAGACGATTTTCTATATAGTTTTCTAGAAGAACCAGTCGAAGTAGGTTTCGAAAAAAGTTTACAAACAAGAATATCCAAGCCTTAATTGTTTCCGCATCATTATAGGTGCAGTTGGCACTATTAACGGCGACAGTCAAGCTTTTCATAAAGCGTCCTACCGCTGGACAAGATCTAGTCCCAAAGGTGCTTAAGTGGGCAACCGAGGAGGTAGACAACCCTGATCTCCGTGATCGTGGGTTTATTTACTGGCGGTTACTCTCAACTGATCCCGCTGCAGCAAAGGCAGTAGTCTTATGTGACAAACCTGAAATATCTACTGAGACTGAGCGGATGGATCCTTTCATGTTGGAGGAACTTGTGCTGCACATTGCGAGCCTTGCAAGTATATACCACAAAAGCCCTACGACCTTCATCCGTTATGTTAAACCCAGGTTTTTAATCCCATCTCCGGTGTTGAATCGGAGTTTGCAAGCTGGTGGAGTTTCCGATACTTTGTACAAGGCGCCTGGAGCATGGCGGGAAAATTTAATCCACGATCAGTAAAAATCCTCTTATCTTTTTCTATTTAGTTATTTTTTTTTTAACTTGATTTTTTTTGTTAGAGATTTGAATGCAACGGAAAACCCTTATCTTAGTAGTCACGAATTCTCTCAACAACCACAGCAACAGCAGGGTGTGGACGATCTCTTATTCTCTGATCTATGACTTGTATAATTTATATAGTGGGTTCTATAATTATGAAGACAGTACGTATTTCAGTTAAATAGATACTTTTTTATATAACTTTTAGTCATAATTCTTTATTTTTGCATTATTTCGAGGTGGGCTCGTTTTAGTGTTTTTTCCTTCTTTCTTTTTTGCATTCCTGCTTATATTAATATACACATAACCCTCACATTTGCGGCTGGATTTACTAATTGGTCTGTGACCTTCCTTCTAAGTCAGAGTGGCTTCTATCTTATACTCCCTCCTTTTGTGGTATCGGATGTCACATGATGTGTTCACTGAATTTTGCGTTCTGGTTCTATATTCTGCTGTTCAAATACTGGCGAGATAAAAACGGTTTTTTGTAGATTGGGAATTTCTAAAACCTTAAAAGATGTCCATACTCTTCTGATTACCTTTTGTATTTTCTCATGTTGATCCTCTGATGATACGATGACCGAACCTTTAGCCTCGTTCCAACTTATTATCCCTAATGTTGCCCGACCCTATTTTGAAGTGTCAGAATTCTCTGAATACCCGAATCTGCAGGGACGCGTAGGTTTGCTTAAGAGACATCTCATCTATACCATCTAAGTGAACTCCCAAAAATTGCTATCTAGATACCTATGGAGATGTTCAACGAAAGAATCAAAGTGCTCCAATCCCTCACATCCAAGTACTGTCCTAGCTCTCGGGGAGATTACATAGCATTTTGGGTGGGAATCTCCTTGATATTTACTATTGCCCTTCTTTCATTTTTTAATCCTGTGCCCCAGCTGGTTACATTGGGTAAGCCTCTCTTGCTCTACGAGACTTTAAACGGAGTTACTATATTTATTTTTGTGTAATATATTTGACTTTTTCAGCTCTCTTTGCTCTTCCTGTTATGCTTGTATTATGGGTAATTCGTAGAAGAAATAGGATGCCACGTCGTGTTAAGTTGGTAAGTTAAAAGTTTCTCTCAATTCTTCATTCTCTAAAATTATCTTTCGGAATCCTCATAAATTCTGACATTAAACCTTGATAGTTTGAAAAACACCTCTCCTCATGGCTAAAGGATGCTACCGCAAATGATCGCACCACTTATGCCATAAAGTGGCGACTTATTAAGGAACGTCAACTTGTAATTCAAGGTTCAATGCGAACGCAAATCAACTCATGGTATGTCCATATCGTCGATCCTATTGAATCTTCTGCCGAAAGCGATGGGCTACCTGAATACTGTGAGACTGATTTGGAAAATGGGCCTTTACCTCCTTATCCGGTGACAAATTCTCAACAGAGAGAAGAAAACACCGAGGAAGAAATGATCTCCGTGCGCGTAGAAGGAAGCAGTCCTGCTGGCGTAGTTAGAGATGCCTCTGAACCTCCTCCCTATGAATTGGCAGAGTTGACTCGCCCACCTCCAGCTCACCTGGGTCCCGCTGCCCCTATGAGCCACTCGCGGTGATATTGTCTAGTTGTTTCCACTCATTTTATTTTCCAATTTCCGCATGTATATTACATATGTATTTTAGACTCCATTGCTACCTCCACGATCATTTCTTGCTATATATATGGTATTGGCTATATTGATCTATATTTATTCACTTTTTAAAAAAAATACCCTTTTTGGTCTATTATTCCCTCATCTTCTATTGAATTTCCGTTATTTTGTGCTCATTCAATCTTGTCGTTTTGCGTTAAAATTGACAGGATGTCGTCATCGATGTGATTATTCAGAAATCACCTAATATAATGTCTTCTCGAAGCCGTACTGTTCCTCACTCTCAATCCACTCTCCTTGTCGGAAATTGATCACTTACGATAAATAAAAACAGTTATGTCCATTGCACAGAAATCAGAACTTGCCACATTTGCTGCCGGTTGCTTCTGGCAAGTATAGTAGTCTTGCGTAGCAATTACTGAATTTTAATGAGGTCTTACATTCGTTGTAGGGGGGTCCAGCGCATTTTTGATAAGCATTTTAGCCATGCCATTACTCAGACACGTGTTGGATACATTGGTGGAAATACCGAAGCTCCTGGGTATAAACAGGTATGGAAATTATGTACTTTCTTACGTCCTCCTTCCCCACAGCATTATTAAAGTCCTCTAACTATTCTTAAGGTTTGTTCTGGGACAACTAACCATGCTGAGGCACTCGAAATTGCTTTTGATCCCACCCGCACCACCTATGCAGATCTGGTTGAGTTCTTCTACAGAATGCATGACCCGACCACCCTCAATCACCAAGGCCCAGACATTGGGACACAGTACCGCAGTGCAATTTTTTATCATTCGGACCAGCAGAGGCAGGTTGCCGAGCGAGTAACCAATGAAGTACAAGAGAAGCATTACAAAAATAAGAAGATTGTGACCCAACTCTTACCTGCAGGGAAGTTTTGGGATGCAGAAGAATACCATCAGAAATACTTGGAAAAGAACCCCAATGGTAAGCATAGGAATTTAAGAGAGATAACCCGATCTACTAATTGAGCATTAATTCACAACGCGAATTCCAGGATATGAATGCCCAACGCACTTCTTGCGATGGTAAATTTACTTATTTCCTCAAGCATGTAAAATATGAACGATTGAGCCGAAAGTTTCTCTTCTACGAGCTTAGCGTAATAAATTTTGAGCCAAAATACTATTATTCACTTCAAAAGCAGCTATAGATAAACCATCATTAATTAACCAAAGAAAATTAAAAATGTCCTTTCGTTCTCGCTAAAATTCACCATGAAATTTGACATAACTAATTGATTGTTGCAAATACGAAAAAAAAAAAGATATATAAAGTTGATAAACTCGAGATATGGCAGTGTAATATTCCGTATTTAATAAATTTTTTAAAATCATATTAGGGGCAGCTTATTGTTCAGGAAGGCTTAGTGAAAACAATTAATTATAAATATCGTTTAGGTTCCTAAACAAGTTGGGGCAATTTTGTCTAGCTACATTGTATTTTGGGCAAACTTTGGTTTATCAAATAAATTCTCATAAAAGAATCAAGAATCACCTAAATATGTCTTTATTCATGTACTAAAACTGTGACAAGATTTATACTAACGTAACGTTCTTATAATATCACAGAGAAACGAATTAGCTAGAAAAGAGAAGACTTGTTTATTCAAGCTTTCGTTCTATCGCCGAAGAAAAATATCCCGTTTCCTTTTGAGTATTGTCATTACGGATGACATAACGGGGCTCTTGCTCGCTAGCCTTTAAGGTCTGGCCACGCTCTCCGGCAACATCAGGCTCGGTGAGAATGTCAACGATTTGTCCGGTAGTAGTCTTTAAAGAATGACAGAACGGGAGAATAAAAGTAAATAGTGCGTAATAAACAAACTTATAAGCACAAACAGAACGGTCAACTAACTCACCTGCATGCCACCTTCAACCGGGCGGTATTCGACTCTATCACCTTTGTTGTATTTTTGGCCAGAGGACATGTTAAAGTAGTAAGATGTTTTAAGAAAGCTATTGATTGAAGTAAACCAGATGTGAAATCAATGAGAAAATGTTTTCTAGTCACCAACAGAGTGGAGAGTTTATATATTGTAGTTCTTAAGACATGGCGTCCTCTAGAGATATTCATAAATGGCTTAAACAAAATTCTCACAAAAGCCCGTCTGACACTTTTCTTTAACCTGGTTTTTCTAAAGAAAATACAACAAGAATATCATTTGCGTACAAAAGCGGTGGTGTATTACTTCCTTATGGAGGTGAATTCATCCTTCGTGTTCGAGGATAAAGGATTTTCGCGTTTTTCTTACTCGCCCTCGTGCCATTTATAGAAGGGGCAATTTACTCTTTGGGCGCATTTTATGCATGTTTTATATAATGCCTTCGGAGATCTGCAGAGTTTTCCACCCTAGAATTAATTAGGATAGTGGAATTGGGCTTCGATTTGTTCAATATTGTTGTGAAGTGTTCGTTAGAAAGAAGAGTTTCATTCAAAGTTTTTCAGAGTATAGTATATACTGCACAAGTCCAAGCCAGAGCTCTTATTAAGAAATTGGGCATATTCTTACACAATATAGGCAACCTTGGGCGTGGAAAATTTATATGCAAGCCATATATATGACCCGATTTGGTTGTAGAAGAGTCAATAGGCTGAGGCTACCTTTCGCTCTAGTAGTAATTTGAAATAGCTCTTGGCTTATAGATTATTTCCATTGACACTATACTGAAAAAGGATTCTATTTATGATTGATTTTGTCATAAAATAGTATCGAAAATGCCTTAATACTATATATGTAAATTAAAAAGAAAAACGCGATTAGAGGACGCCCGCTTTTTCGATATATTTTCTTGGTAATATTATATAGGTAAACAGGTGGGATTAGGCGCTGTCAAAGAACCTTTTGGTAAATGAGCTCGGCTCTCATGAAACCAGGCATCGTATTTAACCATTAGGAGCCCTCATATTATCTCGTAGTTCTAGTTATCCAATATATAGAGGCTAACTAACTATTCGCTCTCAATGTCTGAAGGCGAGTCTCTATGAACCTTTTAAAACTATATTGTAAATTTATTTACATGATCTAACGTTAGAAGACAGAATCCCAAGAAACAATACTAAAATAAAGGTCAGTAAATGTAGTGTTAAAATATCCAGATAAACTTGACATATTTGCTACATGCTTAGTTAACTAAACCTTGCAGACCTCAAAAATGTAAATATAAGATGATTTATTTTAAAGAGTAGTACCAGAAGAAAAGAGAATAGTGAACCTTTCAGAGTAAAAAAACACCGCTTTGAAATCCTCACATGAAATAGTAAATATATAGAGTATAGATAATTTTATATATATAATAAAGAAAAATAAAATTCACAAAAATATAGAATTAAATGATATTAATTCGTTTGAGCCAATTCCGAATCAAAAATACACGTAGTGCTATAGGTCTTTCCCCTGATTTCTGCCTCAACCTTCAATTCAACCTCGCCAAACCAAATTTTAATCGTCAAATCCACCTTGTCTCCCTCACGCACACCTTGCAGTACTGGCATAGGAACTGAGAAATTGGCCACTTTACGAACACCAGGAGAAGTGACATAGCGCGGTTGATCCTCACAATCCGCTGCGTAGAGTGTGATAGTAGTGTGATGTGGGTAATATGCAAAAAACGATTTACTGACATACGTATCAGTGTTAATAGGTACGCCGCGGCGTGCAAAGACGGAAAATCGATTGTCGCATCGTACTGTCCCGTCCGCACGCACAATCCGGTATTCCCACGGATCGACCCCCTCTTCAAATGTGGTAGTCGTGTCTATACCATACCAATAGCGCGGAATACGTGTGGTAACAATTCGAGGATTTAGGCCGAAAAGCACAGCACCACGAACCACAGCCATCTCCGCACGAGGTGGGGTGGCAATAAGGGGGACGCGATCACGGAACTGCTGTTTTGTGCGTTCAAACAAATAGCTTGAATTTCCAAAACCGCCCACCAGGAAAATCGCCTGTAGATGACCCGCCTTGTGTAGTTGATCTTCAATCAAACCTAATACCTCCTGAATCACTGGATCAAACACCTCTGTTTTAAGCTCTTGTGCTGACAAGCGCAGCATGCCTCCTTCAAGGCCAATTGACTCATTATTGATTTCACCCAAGTTAAGCGCAGCAGGCAGCTGAAGGAATTGGTCCTCCGTTCCATCAAAATGTGGCTTCACCAGGTCAACAAAAGAGTCCATAGTTGCCTCTAGAGCATTCTTGCGGGTTTCGTCCAATTGATAGTTACGCAATCGCTTCTTTAGAAGGGCACGCATTCTACGGTCAATAAAGACTGAACCACAGGAACGTCCATGGCCTTTGGTGCACTCACGCAAGCGACGGCCGTTAGGCGTATCGTCAATTTGGAACACAATCAAATCAACGGTTCCACCACCAGCATCGCAAATCATAAATCGGTCTCCATGCTTGAGGTTGAATTGCTCGCACTTTTTCTCACAATAGAGTGCAGCCGCTTCGGGCTCAGATATGAGCATTAAACGGTCACGGTGATCTTCTCGTGAGATCAAACCTGCCCGGATTGCAGCCTCACGCGTTTGGGCTTTAGCTCGATCTGACCACATAGCAGGAACGGTTAAACAGTATCTAAACTGAGACTGATTGTAGTTTTTGGCAAATCCCTAGAATTATTACAAAGAATAAAATTAGGATAGTTGTATAGAGGAGCTTCCTCATAATCAATACATTACCTTCTTCAATTCAGAGATAACATGGTCATGGAATGCCTTGAGATAATGGGAGATTGCATCCAATACTGTGAGTCCATTTGGGAAAGGACCAACAGCCTGACTCTCATCGAGTGCCAGCTTGTATTGCTTGAGTAAGATAGCATCGCGATTTTGTGGCTTCATCATTTCGAGTTTTGCAGCGTTTCCCCACCAAAGCATGACCTGTGAATCACGTTTATAAAAATTAAGGGTGGGAGTCTTGGGATAGACGCTGTTCATTTGCCGGGGCCTGTTAAAAAGAAAAGGTTTGCTGGATTTAGTTGTATATAAATACGATCTACCAAAACAGATATAATACCATTTCACAATATCAACTACATCTCCATCCTGGGTAAATGCATAAGCACATCCCTAAAATAATCCATTCCTAAATTTAGTACATTTTTCGAAGCCATGATGAATATATCCTCTTACACTGTATGTGGTCCCAAAATCTTAGAAATGAAAAAGATAAAAGAAAAGAGAATAAGGATCAGGAGAGTTAAATATTGATAGTGTGCTCATCTCAAGGTTACCTAGCCCTATTACTACTGGGTAATCATTCAAATCAAATCTCCGTGCTTCCATCTCTTAATATTTTATTTGAAGAATAAATTAATGATTTGGAAAAAAAAGAAGGGCTTATTGAAGCAGTAGTAAAAGTTTACTTAAGGGTCATTAAGAGTAGAAAATTAAAAATAAATCAATAGCTGTGAAATAGTGCAAAGAAAAATGCTCTAAAGCGAAAGAAAATAGAAATGAGGAAAAAAGAATTGTGTATCAAAGAAAAAAGCCAGTGTGGCTCCCAGTTGAACGTGGCTGAGCGCTTTCAGAACGAATGTTTGAAATGCAAATTAATAATTAAATTTCCTTATCCTCCATTTTTCCTGACGAGGGCCGCTCCGAAGAAGATATTGGCGGCTCTGACGTCTGTTTTTGTGAAGCCGACGAGGACTGCGGGTGCGCTGAGACGGATCTCCCCAACACGAGAGCTTCAAGCGGAAATGAGGATTTATATTCATCTTCTGACTCCGAATCCATCGAGTCTGTCTCTTCATCCTCCTCTTCCCAGCCTTGTTCACCCGCACTCTCATCTTCTCCGTATGCTTCTTCATAATTGTCAGAATCCATTAACCCATATTCTGAATTTTCTTCCGGAATATGCCCACTGCCCTCTGCTACAGATGATGTTAAGGACCAATCTAAAGAGCTAGTTCCTAGCAACGGTTGACCGTTCTCCTCGAGCTGGTGATTTTGCAAGAAGTCAAACGAACTTGCCGATACAGATCGTTGAATATTCATATTATTATCATCCAAGCCTTCTGAGGCGCTCTCCATCTCGGTGCCCTCTATATTGTCCGCACCTAGGGCGGGTTGGTCTACTCCAGCATCTTCGTTGAAGAAATGATCCAAATCATGCAACTCCAGTACCAATTGCCCAACATTATCTTGCCAACCAGCGGATTGTACATCTCCAAAATTGCGCGACGTCCATCCATCCGGCTCAGTCGAAAAATCTTCTACAGAGAATTGAATATTTTGGTGATCTCCAACGAGCGGCATCCCTGATTTATGCGATGACGAGTATACGACCGAATGTAGATAGGCACGAGTCATTCGAGAGGCAGAGCGAAAATGAGTCGGAATATCTGGAGTCACTTCGTCTTCAAGTGTAGCTGTGCTGCTCCCGTCTCTTGACAGTTCCGAAACCGAAGGACGTGAGCGCTCATTGAGCTTTTGTGGCTTGTGCCGGAATTGTTTTGAGTCAGTATTCACGATTTCGTCCAAGACCGCAACCGCGTCATCAGAGAAATCAGACTGCAGCAACCGAAGAAGTCCTCCAAGCATCTCGAGAGCAGCCTCATTTTTATCATGCGATCTCGATCCGTTTCCAATCAACGCAGGAAGGTCGACGAAAGAGAGTAATGGTCGTAGTATCTGTAACGTTTTCCGTCTGTAGAAGGGCAGTTTGTTATGCAAAAGGCCGAAGAGAAAAGTCACGGCACGTCGCTCGAATTCTGGGAAAAATGCATCGCATATTGCATTTAAATATTGGCGTAAGAAATCATCCTTGCTACGAAATCGACGACGAGAATAGGAGCGTAGGATCCGTGCAATAGCTTGAAACTGCTCTTTGTTATTGTCTCCAGGAATATCGCTATTTTCTAAATGTATCTTGCCTAGTTTTGATTCATGTTCAACAACTGAAGCAAGATCATCCGCAAGATGTGGAGTATTTCGTTCAGTTGCTTGCTGAGGTTGATCCATGTCGTGCAGGAGGCGAGGGAACGTGCCTAAAAGCAGGAAGCATAATCTACCTCCAGATACATCCATAATTGCCGAGTCCGTCACCGGGAGAAGCGCACATAGCAACCGCATTGCAATTGGTTCTGCAGAAGCCGATCGTAATCCCTTTAAGATTAACGGCTGAAGACCATAAAATGAGATGGTGGGAATATCTCCGGCACCGCCACTAAGTCTACTAGTACCATCCATTGAGGTCGGTGCATTGTCAGCTGACCCAGCTGGGGGTGGTGCGAGTGGGTGGGGATGTCTTGCAAATAGCCAGGTTCTGGTTGCTTCGTTGCAAAGGTCCAGGCGCTCTATCAATCGTTCAAGAATAAGTAGTGATTCAAGGTGTTCTTGTTCATGTGGGCTATGCAGGCAGGCTACCACTGCCCAAAACAATTGAGGATATTGCGTGATTGTAGTGCGATCAAGAGACTCGACTACCGCGCGAAGGGTGATTAGAATCTCCAGTGCAAAACCTTGAACATCATCAGATGGGTGTGCAATCGTACTTGCTAAGCGTGCTAGCATATCTGCTACCATACGCTGGTTGAGAACTGGCATTAGTGAACGGAATACCTGGAATGAACGGCAGGCAATGTGGCGGAAAGGACAAACAGTAGCCCACTTCAGAGAGGTTTCGGCCCATTTTTGCCTAAGATCATTATCAGATGACATGAACACCGCGGCTACCTGCTTTACCAATGTTTGCATTTCCGTGATGCTTGGCGGGAGCTGGGGTGCGTTAGGCGTGATATCTT
Source organism: Calcarisporiella thermophila (assembly GCF_041956535.1). Taxonomy (NCBI): domain Eukaryota; kingdom Fungi; phylum Calcarisporiellomycota; class Calcarisporiellomycetes; order Calcarisporiellales; family Calcarisporiellaceae; genus Calcarisporiella; species Calcarisporiella thermophila. The sequence goes on from NW_027192197.1 coordinate 112,148, forward strand.
CGTAGGCCCAAAATCGACTACGCTCTTTTTCACGAAGGATTGTAAGAAGTTCTTCAGCTTGGCGATACACTTCAGAGCCGCATGGAGACTGGCGAATAATAATCGATTGTACCAGATTGAAAAGAAGGCAACGAGCCTGATCACATACTATACTTGTAAAATGATCAAGTTGTACTAGAATTACGTGGAGGAGAAGCGGTAGATGTGGTGCGAGCTCAGCCCCAATTTCAACGGCAAAATCAACCAGGTATAGCATTGCGAGCTGACCACGCGAAAAGATGGGCCTTTTAACAGGCTGGGATGGAAGGATTTGGTCCAAATCGGCGATAAAGGGCTGCTCTTCAGGCAAGATTTTTGAATTCTCATCTCTTATTGTGCCATCATCATCTTCGACCTTTGATTGCTTGTCATTTGACAGGTAATCTTTGGTCGATGCAGATTTCGGGCTTGGGACCATCGATTTGGGACTAATATGCTCAATCATATCGTCGATTACAATAGAGCACGCTGCTGTTCGCCCCAGGTATACAAGAATACGCTTGGCATGCACAATTACAGCGGCATTACGCTTCTCTAACCCAAGATCTAAGAGGTAATTGGTAATAGCGCGTGCATTTTCTGTGTGCTCAGCTTCAACTAAGTGTTTCCACACTGACTCGACCTCTTTCACGTACATATCACCAAACTTTATGGTGAGGTAGAGGAGATTGTTAAGTAATGCGCGCGAGGTTGGAGAGAGATTGTTATCTGAATTGACGTTGGATACTGCTGTTTCTGTGCCAGAGGGCCAAAGAACTGTATTACGCAGCCAGGGAAGAATATAGCCCAATATTTGTCGATGGAAATTCCCATTCACGGTTTCAAACCGCATAACGATTTCAGATAAAATCAAATGAGTTAGTTCCGGGTGATCGCGTGCCAGTCGCGCCGATAAAACCATTTGAGCTTGTTTATAGATTATGGGCAGATTGTTAGTAAGTCCAAATTCATATTCTCCTGCACAGGATATCTTGAATGCACGCTCTTCAACTGCACGAAGAAGGCGAATAGCCTGCTGTCGCATTTCTAGATGTTGGTCACCTGCCTTGAAAAGAGCCAAACTTAGCATGCGATGAATAACACATGGATAGTCGTCTTTGGTAATGATTTCAACCAGTGCACTGAAAAACCCTTGCGTGGATTTGGAAATAGGGTCGCCGGCAAAACATTCATCAACAATATCCTCAAGTAAAATGGGTAGCCCTTTGTTGTTGCGGAGCATAGTCTCTAACGCTCGCCTAAAAATAAAAAAAAATTCAAACCCAATATGAGAATGTTTGCGTTGCATTATTTACTAATGAATCATACTTTGCAATGCTATGCAAGCGTGGATCTGTGCTATTGAACACAGAGTCGATCCATTGAAATAGGCTTAAAACATCGAATGAGATAAAAAATTTTTTTGATTTATCTCGGCCGCGCTTTTCGACTAATGGCCCATTCTATAGTTAGAGTTATGATTAGGATAATCAAGTAATATCATCGTGAGAATGAATTGAAAACCTACGCATAGGGTTGCCATTGCACTCAAAGCTGAAGCATTCAATGCCTTTCTTTCCTCTTCCACATACAATCGCATTTCGTTCCTCTCACGATCATCATGGCACTGTCCAAGAGCCGCCTCAATCACTTTTTCTTCACGCATCTTTACAGCGGCATAGCGTTCACCGTAACCACACCAAGCTTCAAACATTTTAAATAGCGCTAACCGAGTTTCAAAGCTCATCACACTCCTTCGTTGTTCCACGCGAGAGATCGCTTCGTAAACGCGCTCAACAAATCCACAAAAATGCATCTTGAGCTGATTGAATTCAAGATCGCGATCCACGTCCTCATCCGAAAGAAATGATTTCATTTCTTTAACAAAATTCATGATTACATTCATGATAAAATCGTCCCATAGGTGAGATTCCTCAAGCAACAGACAGCGGGCAGTACGTTCGTACACACGTGTGACTTCAACTCGTAGTCGGTCAAATTTACGGCTGCGACGGAGAGTCTGGTAGGGGCGTTGGCTGATCTTGGGTTTAGCATCTTCTACCATTGATTTGACCAGAGGCTGGAGCGCTTCAAGAAGCACTCTATAGAGGACTGGGTTCACATAACTTAGCCCGGAAACTACTGCTTCACGTATTCCAGCATGTTCGCTGGAAAGCAGAGATAGCATCAAGTGGAATAAGTCCATTACAGAGTCCATCCGGCTATTCGTCAAAGGAGGCCCTCCGTTATTAGAGGATAGAATTCTTCTGCGATTAGCACCGAGGTGCCCGTTGGGTGAAATGACTGGATTTGGTTGAGCAGTAGTGCAAACAAAGACTAGGTAGATGCGCCATTGCTCAATAAGAGAATCGCTGGCAGATGCCAATTTAGAGCCAATCCGTGGCATTCCTAAAGTATTGTTTGGATTACTCCTGCTGCTACTCGACTCGGCAGCCGCCTGAATTGCGCCATGCAAGTATTGAAGTCGTCCATGTACAATCATCCGACACTGCGCGGTAACTGCAGGGTAACGCAACATACATCGCCTAATGAATTCAGGGAAACATAAATTCCAAATAAACTGGTCAGAACGGTTGTCACTTTGTGAAACATATATTAGAATGTCTCGATTGCGGTGTCGTTGTAATTGTTGCAATCGAACTCTATCCGCTGTGCCGAAGTTGTAGCCAAGCAATGAAAAAGAATCACTATTGTTTAACTTTAATATATCATGCCCCTCTTGCTCCAAAAGATGTATTACACGAGTGGATTTAGATTCGGGAACATTGGAAGTTTGGGTCTTGGGTGAATCGAATGCCATGCAATTTGGAGCTAAATCATCAGAATCACCACATAATTTGCTATCGACTGCTGATACAAGTCGCAAAATTTGCACTGCAAGACGGCGTAATACTGGAGCGTGATTGCAGAGGAAGAGTAATCCAATAGCTTCCGCATCGTCAATTGTTTTTCTTGTGTCGTCAATCGAGACGCCGCCAGGATTCTCCATCAATTCGGTATCATAGCGATCCAGTAATATTTGCAATAGTTCAACGAATAAATTTACATACAGCTTGAGGGGTCCTTGGCTTGCTGAGTGCACCGATCCATCAGATAATGGCCCTTTAGTCATTACTACAAGAGCACTAGAATACCTATCATTGATGCTTCGAATAAGTCCAGCATACTCGGTTACCACTAAACGGGCATCTCCCTGCTTCGCAATACGAATCAATGCTTCGGATGCAGATCGGATAACTTCTGGATCAATGTGCACCGTGTAACGACATAAAACCTCTACTAGTCTAGAAAGCGTGATCCCTGATGGCATCAAACGAGGTATTGCATCGATAGTCGTCTTCATCAATTCGAAAAAGGGTTGTTTTTCACGAGAATAGGACACTGGGAACGTTTCATATTGGTGGGTTACTTGCTGCCCGACCTCGTTGCCAGTTGCACTAGCCACTACGCCGACAAACGTGGATGCGGTAAATCCTCCACGAGAAGAACCAGACTTATCTTCGAGGATTAGAAAGTGTCCAAAATTTTGTTCAAGCACAACGAAAACTTTGCCGATGATATCATTAAACCGTTCCACTGCCTCACCAACGCCAGGGCGGGATAGAACTGAATATGGGAGACGATTGGCAACTACCTTAGTAGGAAGCCCAGTAAATGTCATATCCGGATCGGATGGGAAAGGCGGTCTTGTTTCTCCTTTTTCCAAATCAGCTAGAACAAGCAGATATGCACGTACTGCGATGGTCATTCGTTCAGGTGCAATCATTTCGACTGAAAGCGTGTGAGAGGGTATTGTGGCCAAAGAATCCGTATTCAAGAGCATGTGCATAATATTCTTGATCGTATAGTCATGGTAGCGAATTCCAATAAAATATACAATCTGAATGAAATGCCCCATTGGGATATCTGATGGTCCAATTTGTCTCCGACTGGGGGGAAAAAGCATACGAACAAACGTGTCGAGTTTCTTATAGGTAGTAGAGGTGCTCTCTGAGCATCGATATAAAAACACCCAGATCATTCGAGAGATACAACCAAGTATCATCTGACGATGTGTTTTTTCCTAAGATTAGATTACGAAAGTTAAGTTGTTTATTATAAAATGAAGGAAAAAAAACGCAATTCGTTACTTTAAATTTAGTCCAACATAAATCCATAAATGGCTGCCAGTTGTTAGAAAAAAAATCTTTCTTGCTCACACAAAGTAACGCAGTAACAAGTGGAAGTCCAACCTAGTGAAAAACTATAAAGTAAGAAGACATTTCCGATATGTGTAGTGGGGTCATACTAAGCCTACATCGCTATTTCTGGGTTTTATTGCCATCTTCCAGGCTTTTTGGTAAATAAGATCTACTGTTTTCAACCACGCGGGAAGATTAACTTCGGCAGTAGCAACCTAAATACATAGGCGTAAAAAAAAGGCTACATCGAGAAATAAAGTTGTAATAGGAAACGATAGATAGGATACATACAGCTGCTATCGGCATCAAAACATGTACAAACAGCGTAGAGTATGCGCGTTTAATGCGAATTGCATGAGTAGATCTGAAAAAGGTGGCACAGCTTTGAAGAAATTCGGCTGTTTCTTCGAGAGCCTCAATGGGATATATCTGAATCAAAATGAACAAGTTAAATGGAAGCATAATACAAATAAATTTTTCGATAACGCACTCTTAATTTAAGGTGTCTCATAATTTTTATAACCATTTCAACTTTACTATCCCGCTCCTTAAGTACCGTGCCACGAGTATGTTTCTCCAAGATAGAAATAAATCGATCGCTTACCGATGCGAATCTTTAAAAATGCAAATATTATTTAATAATGAACAAGCAGAGAGAGAAAAATAGAAAATAATATTATATTTACCTGATATTGGATACCCAACCTATCAACTTAGCAAGCAGGTCGAGATTTGCTTTGTAATCAGGAGAGCGAGACATATCCCTGAGTTGAAAGGTAAGGGGCAACGCAATGCATTTAAAATAAAAGGAGTGGCCCTTACGGATTTGAATTCCTCATTTCTGCAAAGAGTCGTTCCTCAAGTTTATCACCATAGTCATCAGGTAATGAGTCGACCTGAAGCCTCTTGACAACTTGTATTAATGCTCGTCTTGAGATATAAGTTACTGCGAGCTGATGGATGTGGAGAGGTAAGTGGGAATTAACTGTAAATTTTTGGAATGCTTCAGGGGTACCTGCTTTCGCTCTCTTGAGAAGCTATTAGACTCTTTTCCTCGTAGATGTGCTCCAATATCACTAGCAAAAAAAAAAAAAATATTAGAACATAAAATGGATGGGTTTAGCGTAGACTATATTACGTAAGTTGTCTTGCTATCGGTATACTTGGCTCCTCTTTTTTGCTCTCCACCCAAAAAAAGATTGCATCGATTATATCTTTAGGCCGGTGTCGCGCTATAGAGCCAATGGCACAAAGCAATTTATCAAATGTCGGATCGGCTCCCGGACCTAAGATATCTGCTAAATATCGATCTCGATCCTAAATAAGTAGTAAAATTAAAAGAATCATTAGCAAATGTCTTGTAATGTGAAGTAAAAAATATCATTTCAAACATAAGCATATTATCAATACATACACCCTCGTATTTTAATGCTGCATTTAACTTTTTGTCTGCTGCTTTTCCAAACTGATTTGTCAACGCTACAAAGGCTATATCTGCAGGTGTGTTCGAGAGCTGATGGTTCCCTTCTTGGTTGGAATCAGTCGTTATCTTCGATTTTCGTGTTGTCCATCTTAACAACGATCCGTGTTTCTTAGTGTTCTCCTGTGTCTGGTGAATTTGGGCAGATTTGTGTGGTGAGGAAGCAGAAGGAGTAGATGTGCCAAATTCAAGGGATGATAGGTCGATCTTATGATTATCAGTGAAGGTATTTTGGTTTGACGGATGTTCCATCATGAGACCCTTTGTCCCGCTTCGATCGAAAATTATCTACAGTGTTTTACTCTATTACTACTATTTCCCCACATAGGATTTCGGAACTGATAGTTTATCCATTGGATATCGGTTAGCTATCTCATCTCTTCCCTCCTGGGAATTTTCCTGTCAAAGTTTTATTTTGTTTTTGATTTATGCGCTGCCCCAACAGCCCTTTTTTCTCTCCTACTTAGTCATTTCTCGACCACATTCTTCATACCAATGTCGACCGTTGAAGCTAAAACAGACCTTGTTACTCCCAATGCTGCCTATATTCGTGCTGTTAAGGACTGTCTTAGCGGCACTGCTGGTGGTCTGCTTCAGGTTGTTGTGGGACAGGTATATATTTATAGCATCCTTTATAGTCTCATGAAAATTGAATTTGACTTATTTATTTATTTTATTACTCAATTTCGATAGCCTTTTGACACTGTAAAAGTGGTAAGTTTATACCTGATGCCTTCTTCTTTGCAGCTGCATCAATGCAGCTCAAATTTGCGATCAGATTATTTATCAACGTTAATTCTCATTGTCTCAGCGTCTCCAAACTATGCCGAGACCCTTGCCTGGTGAGGTTCCACGCTACACTGGCATGCTAGACTGCGTGACTAAAACGGTGAAAAATGAAGGAGTAAAAGGCTTATATAAGGTGAGCTCAAAATATATTCAATTACGCCTATCTTATCTCTAGAGTAACATGTAGCAATATTAGGGCACAACAATGCCATTGGTTGGTATCGGAGCATGCGTTTCCATTCAATTCTTGACATTGGAGCATATGAAGCGAGAGTTTTCTAAGCAAAATGAAGGTGGCCCGCTTAGTCTGGGACAGTTATATCTTGCTGGCGCCATTGCAGGAACTGCAAATGCTTTTGTGTCTGGGCCAGTTGAACATATTCGTACAAGTATGATTTGCTTCCACTATTTCATTCGATACACTTCTTCTATAAGAATTTCTGCATATTGTGTAAAAGAATCTTTCTAACGTTCTAATCTATATCTTTGCAGGATTGCAGGTTCAAACGGGAGGATCGGGCGGTCTGCAGTACCAAGGTCCAGTGGACTGTATTCGCAAGATTTATTCTCAGTCGGGTATTGCAGGAATTTATCGAGGGCAGACCGCTACTATGGTTCGTGAGTTCCATGGTTTCGGAGCATATTTCCTTGCATACGAGTTCCTTGTGCGTCAGGCTATGGATCGAAAGAAGGTCCGCCGTGATGAACTTCCTACTTGGCAAGTCTTGATGTTCGGCGCTTCTGCAGGCGTTGCGATGTGGCTTAGTGTATATCCTGTTGATTTGGTGAAGAGCAAAATGCAGACGGATGGAATTCTCTCTGCAGAGCGCAACTTCAAGTCGACATTAGAGTGCGTGAAGAAAACATGGCGAAGCGAGGGTGCTGGAGGATTTTTCCGAGGCTTCGGCCCTTGTATGCTTAGGGCAGCACCAGTAAATGCTGCAACTTTCCTTGGGTAAGCATTCATAACCACGTTTTTGGTTTATCAAAACAAATATATTGACGAGTGTTTTGTGGATACTATAGTTTTGAGCTTGCTATGCGTGCTATGAACTAAAGCAACCAAAAAAAAAGTTACCCGGAGATTATTTATCTCTATGCTCTCGATCATGTTGGGTTTTATCTGTTTACCCGTTTATTCTTCGAAATATATAGAGGAATTTTTTTACATTGCAACTTTTTTTTTATAATATAGAATTTAACTTATCTTCAACCTGTACTTGTTACTATTGAATCTTTGTTTTTTTTTTCTGTCTTTTCAGTTTTTTATTTACTGTTTTGTTTGTGCTCTCTAAATAGAGCAGATAAATTTCTCTGGCATATATTATTTTTAATAAGAAATTAGGTCCTATTATATTTACTTTATGTTTACAATTACAGCACATACTAGCTTACGCCCCTATTCTCATTTTTCTCACCCTCCTCTTCCTCATCACGTGGCACCCATACGCCTAACCGTCCCATCATATTGCCTGCCGGCCCAGGCAATCCTTCCTGGGCTTTGAAGCTCTCTAGCATATTCTTCACGAGGTTAAAGTCTATGTCCACTGGCTCGTCATCATTGATTTCCCCCCCGTCTGAATTCATCATAGCACTATGCTTTTGCTCAGTTAACATATCAGGGCGATCGAAAGATTTTCCAATCATAGTGTCAGCTAGCTCTTGATCCATTTGTAGCATGTAATCATTGAGATCTTGCTCTGGCTCTTCCAAGTCTTCGTCTGAAACATTGATTTTATCCCGCAGAATTTCTTTGTACTCTGTATCAGAGATACCTATCAACAATTGGTCAGCTCTTTTATAAAAACTACTTTCATATTATTCTATATACCTAGAGCACGTTTCATAATGCCTAAAAAGGCCTCTTCATCAAAATTTACATCGCCTTCCTCATCCTCTTCACTTTCTGTTTCCTCATCGCTAAGCCCTTCTTCGCCTAATGTCGACTCACTGTAAAATGATTATGAAAACTTTAGCATGAAGATAATATATTATATTATTATGTAATTACTCAGGAAATTCTGCCCCCTCGTGGATTGACTCTTTTTGAATGAAACCCTGCATCCGTTCCGCTAATTTAGCCAATCCTCGTGAAGAGTCTGATTCCTCTTCCTTTTCCGATTTAGTAATCTAAAGATGCAATTATAAATCTACTGCACAAACTGCTGCTAATAATAAAAAAACTTACAGTAGTGCTTTTCCATAAATCCTCTACTTCTTTAGGATTTAAGATTATCCATGAATCATCGTCTTCTTCCCCATTGTCTACAAAAGAAAAATCATCTTCGTTAGGGCGATAGGTTGAGAGGAGTCGAGCAACTTGAACGTTGGGAGGCGACTCGGTAAAATTTTGAGGTTTTCTACGCAGAAATTGTTCACGAGCTATTTGCTCTAATTCTCTATAGTTTTTCGAGCCCACCAATTCATCCTAATGAAAAGACATTTAATTCAATTTTTCAATTCTAATATCTCTGTGAATACATCATATTCACTTTATAGTATCCTAGCTTAATTAATCGTTCGTTAAACTGCTTCCATTCAGGATCATTATTGAAATTAAAGGTCTGTTTTTAATATTTTAATTATTAGCCAAACGAACATATTGAGGGGACGGAAAAACACACCTCTAAAGTAAGTTCTGAAGAATTTGTGACTTCTTCGAAATTGTATACGTCTGAGCATAGCATCTCAAACCCGCAAGCCTATATTAATATATATAATTAAGTGCTAGATAGGTGGTATAATTAATAGTTAATATACCAGTTTCATTCCGAGTTCAGCAGCTTTGTATTCTGGTGATGTAGTTGGGGGCAAATGAAAAGGCTTTGGGGGATAAAATTTTTGGCCCATAAGTTTTGCGTAGTGTATACGTGTAAATGGAACGAGAGTCGTTATGGAGGCATCAGGTGGGAATTTCTCCATCTTATGGCATGCCTAAAATTATAATTTTCAGGATAAAAATATGCAGAGAAGGCATATATTATCAGTGTGATGAATAAAAATCCCTTTACCTTTAATGCAATGGGATCTCGTATATAGAATGCTTCAACTGCTGGTGCAACAAGCTGTGGGGATTTTTTCACTAAATAAGCGATAGCCCGTGGTATATGACAACGGGCCTTGTGTATATGCTGAAGCGGTTTCTTATAAAATCTTTAAAAATATTCAAAATTATAAATAATATTAGTGTACAACAAAATAAGCACCTCAAAGTATACGAAAAATTTACACATTTATTCTCATGGCGATAGATTCTTGGATCTTTTCACTGGCCATAGTTTCTACCTCTGGATTTCGTACAAGTTCAATCGCTTTACGGACATCTAATTTTTTTTCAGGTGCAATAGAAATTGGTATGATATGAATATTTCTCTGATAAATGAACACCTAATCATAGAATAATTAAAAAGCATTCATGTATAATTGGCTTATAATGTATATACCCTATTCGAGCTATATGAAGGCTCTAACCAAGAAGGAAGGAACATTGCTGCCTCGATCAGAAGGAATTCGCCATCGTTATCCCGCACTCTACAGAAATATATATTGTTATTTATGTCCACATCCACTTGTTGCTATAAATCACAAAATATAATATAATGCTAAAAAAATACATACGCGATAACTGCTTCTGGTATTAGTCTTCCTATTTCTCGAACCAAAAAAACCACAAACCATTCATCTTCCACACAGTCTCCGAATTTTACTCTCCCTACTAATGCCTCTTTCTTTTCGTCTACCCATAATCGAAAAGGGTCTTTGTTCCATATATAAGAGGAGATATAAGGCTGCAAGTAGGACATGACAAGAGCCGTCTGGTCTTGAAGGTATTCATATTTTTGAGCGGCTGTTTGAAGGGAGTTAGGGAAAGGAAGGTGAATGATATATGTAATAATATCTTCAGAAGGGGGAGGACGGGAAAATATATCTTTTAGATTCTCGATTTCCTCCATTTTTGCTGCCCATTTAATAGTGAACGCGAATAGATTAGAAATTTAATATTCAAACTTGTATACGGCGCAGCGCTATTTACTTAAATTTGAGTTGAATAGTCACGACTTCGAACTTGCATTTACCAAAGACTATGCACCGATTCCGAAACGTTAGTTCACGGATCTTCCGTAAGCCACGATGGGTCGACCCCAAGGATCGCATCCAGACCTGGAACATCGTCAAAGGAGATGAGGTTTGCTCAATTATTAAACGCTGCTTTACCTACAATACTGATAGTATGTTATTGTAAGGTGATGATCATTGCTGGCAAAGATAAGAATAAAACTGGCAAAGTCAAAGAAGTCCTAAGGGACATTAACTCTGTTATAATAGAGAATCGAAATTTAGTAAGCAAAATTTAGCTTTCATTTGCCCCATTGCTATACGCTAACTGGGATTTGTAGGTAAAAAAACATGTTCCTCGACAACCAGCGGCCCCTGATGGCTACCTTAATAATGAAGCACCAATTCATGTGTCAAATGTGATGCTCTTGGATCCTGTCACACAGTACTGTTCAAATGTATTTTTTTGTATTTTTATGAAAATTTACTGATTCTGCTATACTATAGACGACCCGCGCGAGTTAGTCGACGAAAGGTCAATGTAGCAGAAGAAAATGCCGAGCCGATTTATAAATTCAGGCGATTTGTAAAGGGAACTGACGTGGAGATCAAAAAACCAGCCAAAGAGATCTATAAAAAGGAAAAGAAAGGTAGGTTTATAAACGCTATAGGGTGTGAATTCGAACACTAACATATCATGCTGGATTTTCTACATAGATGAGCTATTTTCGACAAGCTCTCAGGATGCACTAGCTAACACGTATACCCCTTCACTTACGGAATTCCCATTCCCCGTGGAAGTGGTAAAGGAGCTGACCAATGTGTACAAGAAGAAAATTCCGTTGCCGACAAATTAGTTATCTTTTGCTGAAATAGATTCAATTCTTGTAGTTTGTAATAAAGAAAAAACAGTAGATTTCGACTCATTTAATTAAATATTATCAAAATTCTTTAATGAATTTTTGACTTACCCGGAAGTATAAAAAAGAGAAGATGAAGAGATGGCATCACGAAGTCGGGGAGAAGAATTTACAATTTCATTATTTCGAAAAGAAATGCGATAATAAAGCCACGATAAAGATGAAGGGAGAAAAGGTAGTAACTAAATATTAATATACAACCATCAAAATGAAAAAGGAAAATAAGAAAAAGACAAATAGACCAGAGAGTTGTGCGGAATTCATTAGAAAATCCAAAACGTCAACGAGTGAAGCATCCCTCATAACAGCCTAAGACAAGTAAAATATTGTCCAAACGAAGCGGTTTTTCCAACTCAAATCGGATACAAGAGCCCCGTTATCCAGGCGGAATTTCTACTTGGCGCGAACCTCGTAATCATTACTCCAATCCTTGCATGAGAGCCGTATGCCGCCCATCTACATAATACCCTGTATCCTCAACGAAGGTTGGTGGTGGTGGCGGAGGAGGCGGTGGTCTGAATTGTGTAGGGTTTCGGGTGGCTAGAGAGCGCTGAAAACTGTAATTCGCGAAACCTGAAGAATATTGCTGCAACTAAACAGCCAAGGGCATTAGCTACTTATTATGGTAGAAAACGGCAAGATAAACCTGTGAGTGCATCCCGACTTACCCTCAACAACTCTAAATCATCAGTGATTTCGGTCTTAAGTAATCCTTGCACTGGTGGAGCAGCAGGAAATCCTTTGTTCTCATGTAGCGCTTTAAGTTCGGAAACCTCAATCTTGCGTGTTTTCCTACGGCGAATGAAGGCTGTACGATCAAGCAGTGGAGACACCGGCGCTGGAGCAATCTCATTGAGCTTGGTTCGCTCATGCTCCATCTTCCACTTCTTTACGCTAACACCCTTAATCATATTGCGGCGCAAATCCGCTTTTTGACGCTAGGGTGAACAAAAATGGAAAATATCACACGAATAAATAACAAGATATTCCACGCGTGGCGTGTGCCTATTTTTTCTTACCATGAATGACATTTTTGCCTGGTATTCAATACCTTCGTATTGCTTTTGATAGCAAAATTCCTGGTATTTTAGCCATACATTGGCAGTATCAAGCCGACTCTGTCGCTTCTCTTCGATTTCTTTCATCAATGAAGTAAGCTCAGGATGAGTTCCTACATGGCAAACAAAAATAAAACAATATTTTAAAAAAGAAAATAAATTCAAGAAATATTACCCCGCTCTACCATCAAAATCTCCTTCTCTAGCTCAGTTACTTTCTCACGATACATTCTGAGATTTTCAATGATTAGATATATATGAATAACAATAAATGTACTAGTGTAATTTACGCACTTGTCTCGTAACTTTGCGAATTCCATCTCAATTCTTGTTAATGCTGCAAGCGCCTCTTTGTGGAGTTCAGCTGTCTCGTCATCCTCAGCAGCGCTCTCTATAATGACAATCACACCGTTAAAACTAAACAAATAAGTCATCCAATAATCAGATTTAAGATTACCTTCTTCAGCCGAAACCGTTGGAACAATCACGTCAGTTTCCGCTTCCCCATCACTCTCAATAGCTTCTTCTGTTGAGCGTTTACGTTTTTGACCTTTACTTGGTGATATCGGCGAGGGAGAGGGAGAGGGAGAGGGCGGAGACATGGAACGTCGTGGAGGAGAGGGTGATGGCGTGAAATCTTCTGGAATTGAAGATATTGGTGAAGTCATGTAAAGGTCATTTTCCTTAGCGTCTTCACTCTGGTCAGGCGGAGGTCCGGTTTCAGTGTTAAGGGGGTGGAGAGACGTGTTGGTAATTCCATTGGGCTTATGCTCTGAGGACCGGGATGAAGTGTTTACTGATTCATCAGGCATAACCGAATTGCCAGTCGCATGAGCCGTCTTGGATACATCTGTCTGTGTATTCGCCGTAGATTCGGTAGTGTGCGGCTGTGTAGATGAAGGAGGAGATGAGGAACTGCGCGTTTTTTGCGCTTTCATTTGGCAAATAGGAAAGAAAGGGAAGAAAGCAACGTGGATAGTGCTAGGGGGAACGGCTCAAAGACAAAACAGCAGATATATCAGTGAGAAATGTTGAAATAACAAAATGAAAAATATAGGAGAGTGGGAGAGGTGATTGTGGGCAATGAGGTGAAATGAATAATAACGTGAGAAGGCCGAAGATATTGTAGCAAAACCGAAGAGATAGCAAGTGACAGAAAGGCTATTGGTGTACTTGTCTCTTATTGCTATATAAGCGATTCACGTAAAATGTTTGCTTATTATCCGGAACTCATAGTGCGCTAAAAGAAAGAGGGAAAAGAAAAGGTAAAAAACTGTAAAAGCTGGAAGCGCAACGTAATCAGTGGCTTAGAAGTGACTAGCTTTTTCATTTCACACTAATCACGACTACAAAGTTTAACAACCAAAAGTAGACATGTCAAATCCACGCTCCCTCTTCGGAGGGGCTATTGCCGCCTATATCCCAGACAATTTTCTTGATGCCAGGTGAGTATCCATACTTAGATTCTCAATATTGCCACAATTAATAAACAAAATTTAAAGCACGCTACGCGAAATTCCCGACAATCAAGAAGTATTTGTGAGCGTCAACTCAGATCAAAGTATTATTATAGAACTGCTGCAATTAGCTGATGAGGCGCCTGACGAGGATGCTGCCAAGTAATATTGACCCTTGCTTGCGATGTTGATTATATAAATTCCTAATTTCTCTTAAGGTATCATTTTGAACAACTTGCATCCGATAATGAAGCAGAGAGCTGGAGTATTGAAAGTGTAATACCTCTGAGTCAAACTGAATTACCACATATCCCGTAAATATATTATTTCTACGAGTTTTTTTTTTCTCCTAATCTTTCTCTCTCAATTTAGGTCGGATGCAAGAATATATTTCCTCACTGGCCGCCAGGTAATCTCCAAGTTCAAAGAGCACACCCCTGGTTCACGAAACCTTGTCGATATTTATCTCACTTTAATACGATTACCCTCTATAACAACCGATATCATCATCACATATAACTCTCCGGTGATAATTGGTGAGGAGAGTAGCAGCCGCATATTGCAAGAGAGCGCCGAGAGTGGGTCTGTTGGACAACAGCAAGTGTTTGTAGGGTTAAAACAGACACTGGAGAGTTTACAAATACTAGATTGGGGACTTTTTAGATAAATTGAGCTGTGATCATTAGGTATTAATTGAGAGACAACATAAAATAAAAGTCTTGCGAAAGATGGTAAAAGAATAACGATAAAATGACTGTTTGCACTAAGGAAAAAAAAAAAATAATGATTCTGGTATCTCTAAACTGGAAAAGATGAAAGACGAAGCTTAGTTCGAGGGGTATGTTCCCTTGATGTTTATCCATCCACACTGCTCCACATCTGATTCTCTGCTTTTCTCTCTTCTATTCTTCTTTTTTCTCTTAGCACGCTTTTCCCTCCACTGAAATCTCACTCTAATATTTTCGATTCCGTCCTCTACGGTTGGCAAAAACATTGGTATTGTAATAGTGGTGGTAGCCTCTTTGAATGTGCAATCTGGTAGCTCGACTGTATTTAATTCCTGCTGATCTTCATCAGCGTTCTCCACTACGATGGTACAATCGCCCTCAAGGCCATCATATGCACGATATTGAATCCACAGAGGGTTGCCAGAAACAGGAAGTGGGAGAGTCGAAGTAGGATTTTGGTCGTATGGATCATCGGTACAATCAGTAAATGGGACATATGGATTGTTACTTAGGCGGTCGTAGAAAGAAACCCGTGGTTGCTAGTAATTACGTGATAAATTTGAGAGGGAAAATATTATAAAAAAATGCAATAATTGAAGTTACCTCCTCGTGCTCTTCCGCTGAATCTTCTTGTGCCCAAATCACGAGAGGTAATATCAAAAGAGTAATTGAAAATAAGAGCCTTTTCATTATATAAAAGGAATGGAATGAAGATTTTGATGATGTGACTCGAGAAGAGTGGAGAAAAGACGTGTTAAGTTTGTATTAATTTTTTAAATCCCGACAATGCACGGTCGTGCAATTAAACCTTTCAATCCGAAAAACCCGTGACGCGTTTATCCACTTAGTGCCTAGGACGAATACACGGTACACTCAATGGAATTATGAAGTCGAAACATGACAATGAGGAGTCCGAGTATGAGGAAGAGGTTAGCTTATTCCAAATAATCTGAGATGAAGTTGTACACTGACTAAATTCTTCGCGACTCTCTTAGACAACCTATGTTGTCTTAGATTTAGGGAAAGATGCAGATCCAGAGCTCTTACGAAACAGTGATTCATATTCACTTATTGTAAGTTGTCAATCGATTCCACATCCTATTCCTCATCTGATGATTTCTCCTTTTTTCTGTGCTTTGAACATTACAGGGTATAGATACTCCAACACCTTATTTTCAAATCGGACCCTATACCTACAAGGGCCATTTTGATGAGGTCTTGGGAACAGAGCTTCTGTTTGAACCTCGAGACACAGGTGGTGTTGGTGAGTAGCTAAAACATAGTTATTTATCCCCTTTCTCAGAATTGAACCTGAGCTAACATTGTTTCCCAGATACATTAGGAGAAAATGCATCCAATGCAAATAAGTCGGCCCATTACATTGGACATACTACCAAAAAGATCATGTTTAGCAAGGTTGAGCTTCAGCCACTTAGCAAGACCACAGAAGTCCAGAAAATGGAAGTAGAGGAAAAGAAGCAGTAGATACAATGAAATCCAGAGAATAGCATTTGATTTTTTGGTCAGACTTTGTACTCTTAATAGAAAATAACCATAATCCAGTTTTTAATCGATTGATTTTTTTGAGCATTTGTGAATCCCCAAAAGATAAAACATATAGAGAACATTGAATATGGAGAGAGAAAGGCAATCTACCTCGAGTAAGGTGGTTGGGGGTGGGGAAGGGGAAATTGAAAACTAAAAATAAGACTAAAAATTACATTGATTTTTCATTTACTTTGCGAAATGATAATCCCAAGAATCAAGCCATTTGCGTTTCAACACCTCATCAACTTCCAATCCCTGGGTTCCATACGTCATTGGGGCAAACCACACAAACGACGAGAGTTGGAACAAGACCAGCAGCACCGCCGCCACCAAGCCATACCATGGTACCCTGTTTAACATCCGGCGTTTGAAAGGCGTGTTTGGGCTGTGGTCGGAAGCCGGCACATTGACCCCATCTGTGAACACGAAATTGAACACTGAAGCCAGAACCATGTAGCTATAAATGAGTGCGGGCAAATAGTGGTGGAGAAAGAGCGACCGCCCCATCAAAAAGAATGGGAAATAGTGTGCTGCCCATCCGACGAATAAGAAGCCTGCGCTCCTATAGAGTCGCCTGCACACATTCGGCTCGATAAACTCAATCCCCCTTCTCCTTCCAAGCACATCTGCCGAGACTATTCCCGCGAACACTGCCAATCCTCCCACTGCAATCCACCACCCAAATGGATTTCCGAGGAGATAGATCTGTTTACGCGAGTTATTTTCAGTCCAAAAGCTGATACCACGTAGGAGGAATGGCCAAGTAATAGGGGCAGACTGATATGGATGAGGGCTGGTAAGACGAGCATTGTGTGAGATCATAAGCTGTTGCAGCTCAAGGAATTTGCGATAAAATGGAATTCGCCGAAGAGTCTTTTTCTTGGCCATGTTGATTTCCGTAGCTATCTCGATAATTTTGGTGAGCAATGGAAAAGAACGCTATGACTTATGCAAAAAAAAGAATATGCTCACCATTTTTCCCAACTATTTCATCCACAGTCCAATAGTTCGTCTTATCGGCGATGTTTTTATTGCCGTTCACTTCCTGCTGCTTGAACCCCCATTCTGGTAAAGGCATTGCGTGTGTCCACACAGCCACACGTGTTTCCATATGAATCAATCGGAATTGGCTGGCCGCAGACCGTAGGGCAGTGCCGTCATCAGCGCCATCGATCAAGACTTGGAACAGTGTCTGGTTGTAGCGTGCCACATCTGATGGGGGAGTGGTCGTGATTTCCTGGTTGGTCGGCATCAGAGGCGAAGCAACATCATGTGTGAGAAGGAAGGAGCCGGTGTAAATATGCTGGAGACGAACGATATCACCATGCTTTACGATACGGTTTGTGTCAATTTTAGGTTTCTTTTCTGCCTGATCTTCTTTAGCTTCTGTAGTTGTCTCGGCTGTAGCTTCCTCGTTAGAGGTGTGCTCCGACTCTCCTTCGGTCTCAAAGTCAGTCCCCTTCTCTTCGCCTTCATCCTCTACATCTTCAGGTTCAAAAGGCTCTGCTGGCCATATGCGCCAATAATTGTTCGGGTCGTGATGCGTATATCCAGTGACCTGTTGCCCTTGGCTGCTGATGCGACCATCCTCATACCGCAAAGGATAGCGGTCAAGGTGCGAATGCAAGAATACCTTTGTATCCTTGTGTTGGATTGTGATATTGTCTCCATAGTGCACCTCCAGGGAATTCATTATGAGCGGATTACCAGCAAGTGTCTCCTGAAATTCGGAGCTCATGAAGGCGTCACCTGGTCCGCTGAGTGTGAGGATGGAGAAATGTACATAGAACCAGAATACGTATACAAATATAGGCACAATGATAAGCCCAATGGTGCGAGCGAAGAAATGTCTTCCGAATTGACGCTATATAAAATGGGGACACCCGTTAAAATCAGATGCAAGCAAATGGAAATTCCACTCTCTACCATTGATAGTCCTCGTCGATAATCCAAGAGATTCCATAGATCGACGATGACTGCAATACCCATGGTAATAAAGGTGAAGAGACCGACCATTTTGATACTTTGAAGCGTGTTAGATCCAAATGAAAAGAAGTAAACACCTCCTAAAGCCATATTTACCTTAAGGTCAAAGAAAGTGTGACACCAGTTGCAACCATCCATGTCCACCATTCTGTGGTAAACTCTCTATCAATATGAAAATCATTAACGAGCTGCGTTTCAACCTATTCCATATTAACGCGTTACCGATGCCGTAGCTTGTAGAAGCGCACATAGCAATAGGTTGCGCACAGTGCAAAGAACATCAGCATGCTATCTAATAAAATCAACCTAGTTTGCGTAACAAGTGCATTGTCCAACATCACAAAAATCGCGGCGAGACACGATGTCAAAAGCGGATAGCCACTTTCTCGCATTATCAAAAAGACCAGTGAAACTGCTAGGGCGCCAAGTGTGGCGGGGAGAGATCTCAAAGCAATATATGGCACATTGTTGGCGACATAGTCGTCGCCGATATTTTCGAATTTGAATTCCCCATCGAACCCAGCAACATAGCCCATGGCAGCAAGCATGAGCTTTGCCAGGGGAGGATGCACATCAAAGAAATAAGTGCGCTGTAAATAGTAGCTAGCGAATTTTCCAAAGTGAACCTCGTCGAATCTAAAATAGTCAGTCGAGGGCTCAGTGAATAGTGAGCGTATGGGAATTCGAATTGGCTACTAACACAACTTGAGATGGTTGATCGATGCGGTAAAAACGGGTTATGATTGCCAAGAAGGTAACCAAAATAAAAGCGATACTATTAGGAGAAAATATGATTCGCTTTATATCGTCAACAGTATATTTCCCCGCCCTCTGATATACCACATAGTTCGAAGCCAGATGAACATGAATATGAAAAAAAAAATAAATACATGTATATTCGAAGAGCAGTAGATTAAAGAATTTACCTTTCTAAATTTGTCGACCTTGTGCTTCTGTGCATATTGACCACCTTTCTCCATTGAGACATCCTCCTTGAACTCGTCACGTTGGCCCCCAGTATGTCTTTGCCGTATATTGGTCTCGAAAGACATTTTCGGAACACGTCTTTGAGGATGCAAGAAAGTGGGATATTGGTTAGCCTACGATCGGCCCATCTGAATGACTCATAAAAAGCAGACCCTTACCCTCTCTTTTAATTTTGATAGTGATAGTGAACTAGACGCGTGTTAAAAGGCTCTAAAAGGAATGGAAGTGAGTGAAAAATATCCGCGAGCAAGAAAACTATTAATTCCCCTAACCTAGATCGGCATAGGGAACATGAACTACGCCATATTAAGTGCACCGATTCTAAATCCGTAAAAAGACCATAAAGAGTACTGATATTCTTTCCCCTTACTTTCTCCCAAAAGTGTCAGCTATTCTAGCAACAAGCACGGGACTATTTCTCTCCTGATTATGTCGAGTCAAAGCTCTCAAATGAGCCTCAATGCCGAGCGTCAGAATATTGTTGATGATATTCTGAAGCTATACCAGCTCGAACCAACTCATGAGCGTTTTCGACATTACGCCGCCGACGCGGTCTTCGAGGATCCAATTGCGCACGCCGTTGGCATAGGTTCCGTTAAAGCCCAATTTTTTGGAATGCCAAAAGGTACATAAATGGAACCAGATAGAGAACGAGTTGGCCGACTAAGATCGAACTAATTAACTCCATTCCACTCTAGTTTTCAACAAATCGGTAACCGAAAACTATTCCATAACTAAGAATGAACCCGATGAGATCAATATTGATCTTAACCAGCGTTACACGTTTGCTATCATCAACAAAGAAAAGCTGCTTAACTCCCTTGTTGTTCTGAAATTTAATGACGAAGGAAAGATCATACTTCACCAGGATCTTTGGGATAAGAAGCCCTTAAACAAGGAAGGAATCCTTGGATCCTTCGGAGACGTAATATACTATATCCTTAAATGTATCGTAGAGCATGATCTAACTGTGATATTGTATTAGATGGTGAGAAAGGTATCGGCTAAGGTTTTGAAATGGACCATCTCAATCCCGAAGGAGGGGGAGGAAAAGAAATGATACCACAATCTTTTCTTCAATCTTGCTCGAGCATCTTATGCCCAATTTTATTTTCTTTTCATGCGTTGCATTGCGTTCCATCTTAGATATTTTTTGCAAATTAATTCATCTCTCTACAACTACCTTTTATCTCCATATACATATTCAGTACACGCTATGTAGCTTTAGTGGAACCCCAACCCTCTAAGCTTTACAATTACCTTTACTGTGGAAACTCTATAATATGTAAAAGTAGTCTATCCTGAACATGCAATTACATATTCAACAACACTCTCTTCACGGATCCCAAACAAGCAGAATTGAAACGAACTTCAGTACACTTTCCTGAACATTCGATGCTCTCTAGTCGAAGCGCCAACATCGACTTATAGACATTTTTTTTCTTCAAACTCTAAAGATAATCTCGATCAATGAAGCATATTTACATAGGAGTTTTTCCTTTCTTAGTTGCCCACTCATCGCTCCCCTTGCAAATCGAATATATTGCGACAATCTTTGATATATACAATTTTTCCCTAAATAGAAAGTTGAAGCTGCCTGTAAGGGACTGCTAAATTATTGTCTGCTAAGCCACCATCATATATTATATTGAATACTTTTGAGTCTATGCAATTAGACCAGGAAAATGTCTTCGCGAGCTGTTCGCCGTGCGTTAAAGCGTGATGAAATCGGAATCGGTGCTGTAGAAGGGCACGAAGATGGAGTTGAAAGTGAAGAAGAGGAGGATAAATCTCCTCCCAAAATGAATTTTTTTGGTTTGGTAATGATAGGAAACCACAATCCAAAATCAATGATATTCCAACATTAAATTGTTGAATCGGTATAGCTTGATGTCGAATCTGAAGATGAGAAATCAGAACTGGTAGAAGAAGAGACCGAGATCGACCATCATTCTTCAGAAACTGGAGTTCAAAAAGTAAGATCATTTTTGATTTTTTCGTTCTCTATCTCGGCTCATATGCTCTCGTAATGAAGGAAATCGATGAACCTCCAGCGGTTACAAAGAAGAAGAAAAAGAAAAATAAGAAAGGGGCCAAATCGGTTAACAAAGATGACAGCCAACAGAAACTTGGTAGCGGAAAGGCAAAAGGAAAGTCAAAAGGCCAATCCCAAACAGACATAGCCGATATGAGTATAGAAGCACTAGAAAATGCTATCAATGAAATGAAAACCAAGTTCGTTTGGATATTCGACCCCGTTAGCTGCCTGATAGCTAAATAATTGTCTATAACCAATAGGTTGGACACAGCGGATGATATCAACGTGCAAAGAGACGACGCTGATTCTAATCGAGTAGCAAACGCAAAGCTAAGGAGCTTACTCTCCTGTAAGGAACGCAAATTTGATGCTAGCCTGGAAATGAAGCAACTATTTGGGCGGCAAATTGTACGTGATATAAAATGGCTTATGGCTAAACTAGAGGTGTTAATTGAATCTGTTCCTAATATTTTCAGGTGGAAACAGAGGAAAGACGTGGGTTACATCAAAAGTAAGCGAGACATGCCATGCGTTTCCTTTAAGAAAGACTAAATAATTGAGCTCTGGCTTTATTTAGAATCCTAAAGCGAAAAAGCATCTTCGCTAGACCTCGAGACACTTGGCCACAAATGGATCCTAATATTGGGTTGGGAATGGAAGCCATCCCATTAGAAGACGGTGAGTTCTCCTTGAGTTACCTCCCACCCCTCCCCTTCAATTACCTCTTACTTTCGTTTTTGTGGGCGTTCTTCACTTAGGCCAATTCCATCTATTTGCTTTCACTCACTCCCCTAAGTATCAGTCTCTCCAACAACAATTTCTCTCCTGCATCGCAACCCATGATCCGAATCTTCTTGTTTCGTTTATGCAGCTCGCAGGAGGCGAAGCTCACGTCGATGCATTACTCGCCATCAGTGACGTGTACAAGATGAGTGGAGATTGGAATGCGGCAGGAGATTTTCTTGAACGGGCACTCTTCGTTATGGAGCGAGCGTTGCACCCTAGGTTCTCCGTCTCGAACGGAAATGTACAAATGAACTATTCCTGGCGTGAAAATCGGTAAGGGCCATTGCTATTTATCCTAGCAAGTCCTGCCACTGAACTCTTGCTTACTTTTTATAACTGAAGGGCATTTTTCCTTGCTATCAATCGGCATATCCAGTACCTCTCGCGCCGAGGCTGCTGGCGTACAGCTTTCGAATTTACAAAGCTGCTTCTTAGCCTCGACCCGTCGAACGACCCTCTTGGTGCATTGCTTTCCATTGATTTTCATGCGATTAAAGCCCGCGAATTTACATTTCTCCTCGACCTTGCTCAAGCTCCGTGGCCAGGCCTTCCTCACGAGCTGAATGTCCTTCCCAATTTTGCCTATAGCACTGCCCTTGCCCAGTTCCATCTGGAAAAACAAGGTGCACACGAGGAGAGTGGTCGCCTGTTGCGGAGGGCAATCAGAATGTACCCAGAAATCGTGGGCGGGCTTTTTGAAAAATGCTTGGTTGGTGTTGAGACCGAGATGGTAGAGGTGCTCGCATTGACATCAGGGGAGCCGAGCCAAATGATCGATCTCCTCATTGCACTCTACATCGAACGCAACTTCGCTCTCTGGAAAGAGCCCGAGGTCATATCGTGGTTGAAAGAAAATTTGTTGGCGGTACGCTCGAGCCTAGAGACTCAGGATGATGATTTCCTTGCCTTGCGGGTTGAACGTTCGGAGAAGTTTCCAGCCTCTATGCCCATCCCTCTGAACACTTCCCGACACGTTATTCTTGCTGAGCATCAACCTTTGATTCAACACTTATCTCCACACATTCTCCAGCAAACTATCCACGCGTATGATCCACTTCCGCCCCCTGACTCGGAGGGTGGCTACGACCCCCAGCCCGACTCCATCAATCTCTCCGGGCTAGGGAATCAACTCCTCAATTGGGCCCGGCGTCAGATGGCGGGACAGAATCGTGGTGATCGAGCTGCCAATATTCCACCTCAGCAACTAAGAGAGTTTGCAGAAGAAATACAGGCCGTATTTGGAAGAGGAGAGGAGGTAATGCCTGGAGAATGGCCGGAAGAAGTGGTGGCAGAAATGGCTGGTGAAGCTATGGGGGATGAAACTACCTTTTTACAGCGTTTGAGTGGGCTACTGCGTCGGATGATAAGCCCGAGCGAGGAAGAGCAGGACGAGGTAACTAATGAAGGCCACGAGAATGAAGAAAGGGAAGCGAATGATGGGAATGTGAGGAGGGTAGAAGAGTAACTCAATTAGAGGACAATATAATTTTTACATATATATATTTCCCTTTGTATTACTTCGAGATACTCTATTTTTTTCCTTCTTTTCCGATCATTGAAAATCCTATTCAAGGGTCGGAAGACCTCGGATGGGCCTGGTGGCCAAAATTATCGAAGCCACTGGAGTTTATTAATCATCCATGAAATGAGACTTTTGAACTCAAGGTTTTAACGGTTTTAACTTTACACTTCCAGCTAAATAGACATTCTGCTATTTAAATGTGCAATGTCACAGCGGAATGACTATGTTCTGCTTTTACGCTCGACTGCGGCCACACCTTCAAGGGAAATGGGTTTGCCACTCTTGTCGATAAACAAATGGCACAGTTCACTCTCACTTCAAGTAGGCCCCTATCATTCTCCTTATATTACTAATTACTGGAGCATTCCTTACAATGTTATGATACACAGGGACATTTAATAGACTCCAATTGGTCAACTGTCCATGCTACTTCTAGCGGATTGATTTCGATGATAAATTGTAACGTGCCCTCCACTTTTTTTCGCCTCCTTATTGCTTCAGACCGCGCCAATGCGAAAGCGGTAGTTGCGTATTCGACACAAAGAGAAAAATGCAAGCTGCCTATTGAAGAGAAGAAAATCATGACACCGGTATTTACTGTGGTAGGGGATGAATGGAGATCCCGTGTCGGTAGAGACTTTCCATTCCGAACATATGGCATTATTACGCCCGCGCAAAGCGATGAGCTCGTCATCCAAGCATTCTCAACCCATCCTGCCAAGACTAGACGGGACATCCTGGCGTCACTTAGTCCGTCCACGACCCAGACCAATGCCTCTTATTCATACAATAACGAAGGTGGCCCCACAAGCATTGGGGAAGATGGCAAATTCAACGCATTTTATATTATAGGGATTTTTGGGATAGCCGTGTTACTATTTGTGGTCATTTTCTGCTGGACACGTGATTTTATTTACTGCGCAAGGAGAAGGGAGAGGCAGGAGGGGGAAAATGAGAGCAGAGAAAACGAGAGGAGAGAAAGCATAGTTGTAATGCACTTGGTAAAAGTTGGAAAAAGGCCACTTACTCTGAAAGAATTGGCGCGGATCCCGATCGTGCGGATACGAGATGAGCCTAAAGAGCAAACAGTTGAGAAGAAAGAGGCAGTGGTGGTGATTGAGAAGAAGGAGGAGGAGGAGGAGAGGGAGGAGGAACGGAATGAAAAGGAAGGGGCAGATACAGAGAAAAGTGGCCAAGAGAATAGTATGAATAATGCCTCGACAACCAACCGGATGGATCACGAAGCCAGTGTCGAAGTAGCCAGCATAGATCGAGGATCACTTTGGAACGATGCCTGCTCGATCTGTTTGAACGAATTTGGGGCTAACACTCTTATTCGTTTATTACCCTGCCGACATGGATTTCACAGGTAGCGTTGCATCTTAAACTAATGATTATTTAGGAATCAAAATGTTAAGCAGTAGATCTCTCTTTTTGCGGGTAGTGAATGTGTTGATAGCTGGCTCTTAGAAGAGGACGCTTTATGTCCTGTATGTAAGCAAGAATGTCATCCGGATATAAATCAGGTGGATACCGTCTGACAGACCCATAAACCTGTACCTTCTACCTGGAACTTGGCCCCTCGGTGTTCATACCTCTAACCTATTTCTATTGCATGCTCTTTGGAGGGATTTGTTTGTCTATGTAGCCGTGTAAATACCATCCTGCAAGTTGGTTTAGTATTTGAGTTATTTTACATCTAGTAATAAGTTTTAAAGAGCGAGTGGTTGCATAGGAAGAAAACCTGGCAAATTTTTCTTTTGTGTTGAATCTCGCTTCCAAAGCATAATTTTGATGCTGTACTTGTGTAAATACAGATTATTTTATTGAATCCCATATAATTGCATATGAATTACATAGATTTTATTACAAAGAGGTGGGTGGATTTGGGTTTATTGGATGTGGATGTGTTTGGCACCTTGGGCCTCGTCCTTCTCAAAGACGATCGTGAGGACCCCACCTTCAAATGTAGCCTTGGCCTCCTCGATCTTTAAATGGGGCGGGAGCCTGAAGCTTCTTTCGAAAATACCATGTCTCCTCTCCGTTACAATGTGGTTCACGCCCTCGGTTTCGTTAAATTGTGTATGATCACCTCTGATCGTGAGCACCTGGTCATTCACATCGATGTTCACCTTCTCTTTGGGTACCCCTGGAAGCTCCATACTCACGATGATTGCCTTGTCAGTCTCGTAGATATCGGTGCGCGGCACCCAGCGAGAGGATGCCTTGGAAGAAGGGGTGCGAGTTGTGTGGGATTTGACAGGGAAAGTATCAACAAAGAAGTTGGGAGTAGAGTGGATCGGGGTGTATTGACTGATGATGAGAGGCATTGTGTTGGAGTGGATATTCGTTTTGGTTGTTTGGTTGTAACAGTGTATTGAGGGAAGAAAAAATGAGTTGGGCATTTATAGGTCGAGGGAAGGCGTCGTAAATTAATATTCTCGAATGTTCATGAAAGGATATGAAATCGAAGTCACGAATATTCTACAAATTTCAAGAGCATTGTTATATCCGTCTGGCTCGGCTTACGACTCAACAGTACAAACACGTCATCCAAGCTTATTGTTCACCAGACATCCGGAGAGTTCAATTGCTGCCAAAACACACGAGAACGGATGATGACATCAATACGCACTAGTACTGCCTCAGATACACTCCACCCATAATAGCTGACGACCATATACGTCTTCAATTTCTCAATAGCTTACTTTGGCTCAGAGTTAACACGCCTCAATATACTCTCAATGGATAGGCAGATCATCAGTATGGAGAATGACGTTTGACAGATATCTCTCGGCCTCGTTGAATTGATATTTTAAAAAAATTACAGCCGCACAGGGACGACCAAAATGAGTGGAAAAGAAGCGTATTTTTGCTCGGATCAGCAGTATTTGTAAGGATGAATAAATATTTCTAGGCTATAAAAAAATCCCATGGGCAGGCTGGAGAATATCCAAAAGCAAAATAAGTGCAGTTTTTAATTGGCTTTATGAGAGCTATCTCTTTTTTTTTTGTGGTCGCTAATCTTTACAAAATGAATCATGTTTCAACATGGTGCAACGACTTCGGCAGAAACAATGAGCTCGCAGCGTCAACAACAACCAAAGCATTTATCTCGCAAATCCGTTGGGTCCATTAATATTCCTCGACGAGTAGTCTCTGTTCACAGATCCGGTACTCCAAAAGGAAGATGGCGAGGGAAAGAGTGTCTTTAGCTTTATTCCTAGTTAGGAATAAGCTCTCACACATGATCTGTAGAGCCTAGAGGCAGCATTCTATTGTAATGTGGATCCGTAATCAACTAGAAGAAAGTAAAAGAAAAATAAAACAATCCATTACAAACATTTTATTAAAGAGAGAATTTATATATATTATATATAAAAGAAGTAAATATACAATGGGAGAAATGGGGGGGGGGGGGGAGGCGAGCGGTCGGTATTGAATAGAATAAGAAAACGCACTAAGAAAATGCTATGTACCTCATTGAAATATCAAAATTTCCTTCACTTCAGAAACGAGAGTACAGGGAGAGAACAGGGGTGGGGCGAGAGGCAGTAGAACGAAATACAACGCATGCGCAGTCGAGCAGGAAATATACGTACAGCTGAGAGAAGCGAATAAAGATAGTGCACAAAAGGGGGTGCGTACAGGAGGGCGAGCAGACTTCCGCAAATCCACGAGTCCCTTTGTCGTCGAATAGAGTCCATTAATGTTCTGTTTCGGCCCCCGCTCGCCCGGGCCTACCGATTCACTCGCATCCCTTGTTGCTCTTGTTCCGTGGAGGGGGAGGCCTCCAACTCAAAGAGAGGAGGGGCACTGGGGGTATAAACGGGGGGCGCATCGTCGTGGTAGGGAGGGTTGAACGGCGCTTCGTATTCGCCATCTGAGTATTGTATGTCGTTTTTCAAGTGACCTACGGGAGTGGACAGGAGCACCACCGTGTGCATGTTGCGCAATGGAACTGCCTCGCCCACAACCTGGTGCTGTTGGCTGGTTGTTGCGTAACTCGCAAAATCCTGGTAATGGCTAGAACTCGAAGACACGCTCGCAGGAGGCACACTGGGCTCTGAAATCACCAAAGTCGTATCGGAGGTATGTTCGCGTGTTTGAGGTGATTGTGGGGGTAGCCGAGGCGATGTTGATGGTAGATCCGAGGTAGGCTTGAAAGTGCTATCGGAACTATCGGCGTCGTGAATAGAGTCTGAGGATCGGCTTCGACTGCGATAATATAGGAGAGCGCTGATGAAGATGAGGATAACGATGAAGACGGAGCCGATGACGCTAAAGGAGATGATGGTGATGTGTAGTGTGTTTTCTTCCTAGAAGGAGGATTAACCATGTGAGCACTCAATCCAATGAATAATGGAGCACATCCCAATCATCATACCTCTTTTATTAATTTTTTCCCATTTTCCAGCTGAATCTCTAGTTCTCTCTCCTCTCTTTCTCTCTCTGACACAATGTTGTCTGTTGCCCGTGTTGGGATTTCCAATGTGGGTGAGGAGGTTGGAGGCGATATAGAGCGGGATAGGGTAGATGAAACTGCGCTTGGTCCCCTTGTATGGTCCAGCTGGCCAGATGGAGCGGCGATGGCAGCGGCATCCATCATGGAGAGCAGACAAAGGGCCAACACAGGTGATAGGATGCGATGTAGTCTCATGGTGACAACTACTCGCTAACCTGCTAGTTGATTTGAAGAATGATGTTCTTTTCCAGGGCGGAGAGCGGCTCCCAAAGACAATCAATGGGGGGCAGAATTAATTAGTGGAGAGACGATACAAGATTAGGGGATAGGATGCAGAGGGAGGGCAAGGCTACGGGGACATGGATGGCAGCTTGAAGGGGGAAGAGAGGCAAAAAAGGGGAAGAAGGGAAGTGTGAAAAAAACAAACGACCACGCACCCGAAAAAATTCTACTTTTTCTGTTTGGAAAAATCCAAATGGTACCATGTGGAGTCCTGAAATTCCCTTTTGGAAAACGTCATGCTTGTTGACGATGCCTCGTAATCAATAAATTGTTTCAGCAAAAGAGGCGGCGGTTTCTCGTCCTCCGCTTATCCCAAACACATCGTTGAGCCGGCCCGTCTCCTGAAACCACTTTGAGCAACGGAGATATTACAGCCCTATAAACCGCGCTGCTTAGCTCGCTCAACATCTCCCTCACAATCAGTATGCTTAATGCCGGAAGAATGTACGGCGCATGCAACAGGCTCGCCATGAGCTCATTACGCTCGCGATGGATCGCTTTCTAAATGTTAGGTCGAGCGGGGGAAATGATTAGAATCAATACCCAGAGACGCGAGGAGCGCCACCTCCTATGCTGCTTGATGTGGCCTTACCTCATCATGCACTTCCTCCTCGGCCCATCTCTTGACCAAGCTTAAATAGCCTTCTTTCATATTCCCGATGTTTTCTGCCTCCTCAATACACATTTCTAGCTCCAGCTTGCCCAACAACCACGCAACAAAGTGCCCACAATTCCTCCCCAACACATTGTACTTTCCCTCCTCCGTCCACCGCTTCAGCATCTCCTGGAGCCACTCC
Source organism: Calcarisporiella thermophila (assembly GCF_041956535.1). Lineage (NCBI taxonomy): Eukaryota > Fungi > Calcarisporiellomycota > Calcarisporiellomycetes > Calcarisporiellales > Calcarisporiellaceae > Calcarisporiella > Calcarisporiella thermophila. Next base: position 141,267 of record NW_027192197.1, read on the forward strand.
TCATCAATGGGCGTAGACCGACAGCCAACTAGCATTGGAAACCGGCGGAGGGGATCTCGCCAGTATGGAATCTGCAGCTGCTGTGTCCGGAGTTTTCCCTCAACGTTCAAAAGACAGAAGGAGGTGCGTGCTTCAGGCACCCCCCATTCTATGCGGTATATTCTATGGAAGGTCTGGTTGGCATTAAAGAGATGAGTTCGGAAACATGCACAAAAAGAGATTTGGAGGAATAGAGCCGTACCTGTGTACAAATTTCCAGTACAATGTAAATATGATGTAGAAGTGGCGAAAGCGACGCAATGTTGTGACTTAGTGGAACCGGCAATGGTTCACACCCAATATATACAGAAAGCATTATATTACAAGATGTATTCTATTCTATTTTATTTTATTTTTGCTTGCACACCCGCGGATCTCTATATTTCGTTTGGGAGGAAAAGGAAGAAGGAAGGGTGAGAAAAGATTCTCGAGCAGATATATGAAAGGGAGAGCATCGAGAACAAGTAGAAGCGATGAAAATAAAAACCAGCGGAAACAAATGAATAGCTTCGGCTTCACCCTGAGATGTCCTCCTCCCGAAGGTACCAACCATATCCTGGGTTGTCCCGAAATCCTCGGATTCCCTCTCCACTTCGGAGTGCAAATAACCCCTTTGGTGCCGGAGTGTCCATACACAAAAAGGGTATCCAAATCGGAATCGGATTGGTTATAAAAAGGAAATCTATTTGCCTTAAAGTACCAATTATCTCGTAGTTATAAAGTGTTGCCCCACAGGAGCTCTTTTACCAGCTGGGGGGAGGAGACGCATTCCGATCCAGCCTAATCCTCGTGCAATTGATTAGAAGAAAGGATTTGTTATGACCCAATTCAATTCATAGGCAACGCTTACCTCATTCCGCCTCTGCTGTACTTGATGCAGTGATTTCCTCGCATAAATTGAGAACTAAGTATAGGGTCCAAACTGAGAGGAAAGCAGCAAAAAGGGCCTGCACTTTTGAAATCATGCATTTGGAATTCTTCGGTGCATGCATGCATTGGTTTATCATGTGAGATTAGATGTCTATCTTTAGGGACTTGCAGGCAGCTTTAATGTGTTTGCATGAGAAGGGTCTATTTTATAGAGTCAAAGTCACACCTTTGACAACCTCAATTAGCCCCCAAGGCCGTAGAAAGATATGAGGCAGTAATCGAATGCTTTTCAGAAAAAGACTAAGGAAGCCATTGAAAAATATTTGTCAAAAAAAGGGATTTTCTCTACAGCATATATGTGTACATAGGTGCATCTATACAGATAGGGGGAAACATAGGAGAGGAAAAAGAAAAAAAAAGGAATATTAGAGTCCATTTGTGCTTTTGTCATTTCCCCTTGAACATTTTCAAAAATAAACCACTCTTTCTTTTCCGTTTGCGCTTTCTGTTAAGAAGATAGTCCACTTGTTTCCTATTTAATGCACCTCTTCTGTGCTTACGTATGAACTCGATTGCATCCTATATAATACCAAAACCTCAATTTAGAGTGACCAAGCGCCCAGTATCCAATGTCGCTTACGTAGGGATCCATTCCTTCGTCAATCAAGGAAATCGCCACCAGAACCTACAAGATCAAATCATCATTATTATAGAGACACGTGGTTTTATATTTTGATTCGAAACATCTCTATGAGCATGATCTTTTCCGTTCCTTCTAGAGACAATGAGGATGGACTTACCGGTGCTCTCCCGATTCCCGATACGCAATGCACCGCTACTACTCCATGATTTTCAAACACTCGATTCGTCAGTGCAAGCCATTTCTCCACAACTTCCTCTGGCGGCGGCTCCCCATCTGCGAATTTCAAATCATCATGTACGTAGATCCCCGCGTCGCGGAGCGGAGAAGAGTCATAGTACGACTGATCACATATACGAACGATGTCGGTGACTCCTTCAGATTGCAGCCGAGGCAAGTACTTCAATGCAATCGTATCATCATCAGGGCAATCCACAATGAGAAAACGTTTCGAAGGATGTTGGGTGTGTTGAATAGTGGAGAACATTCCGTCTTGGAACCTAAAATTGACCTTAATTGGGCGCAATTAATTCAAGACGGGAGAAATGGACCGTTTAGGTGATCTTGGCTATTAAATAAACTAAGTAGGATCGGGGTTTCAATGTTCAGAAATGGTAAAGCTATACGGGCCCCTAAACACTCCGCATTAATTGAATTTCTACAGACGGCTAATGAAACTCTGGAGACGCAGGGGGATCGATCTCTGGCCCATCGCTCCTCCCTCCGCTTTCCCGTTTCCATAGCGCGGTTGCTCACCTACGCTTTGCGGTATATCCCCATACGGATAGGGTACCGGTGGGATCCTCCATCTAACGAAAAGAGTTCTTTTAATTACAAAGAGGAAAAAAAGAAACAAATACTTTGATGTGGGTAATAGAAAAAAATAAAAAGAAATAAAAAGGAATATACTATAAAACAATGGGAGCAATAACGAGAAATAAAAGAAGGAGGAGAAATAAAAATAATGGTGGCGGAGAATCTATATTTATACCAACAGCACGGCATTGATGCACCCATCATTCTCAGGGTTGTTGGTCACTTGTGCGTACTTGCCCCAAATGACCTTGCCACTCTGCGATACCAGCCCCAACTCGCTGACATTCACCTCCAACACGGTTCCCTTGGTGATGACGCCCAAGTTTGTGTAGAGAGGATTCTGCGGATTCTTCTTCACGCCAATGATGGGAAGGAAGAATGTGGCCTTCAGCTCGGGGTGTGTCACGTGCGCTTTCTTGAAACGCAGTGCCATGGGCCGGATGAATCTCTCTCTCTTCGGGTTGGCACGTGTGAAGCCCTCGCCCACATAGGTGACCTTGGTGACCATACGCTTCCACTGCTTCGAATTCTTTTTGCCCGTCTTAAGGACCTTGAACATCTCATCCTCGGCAATACCGCGCACCTTTGGCAAGGGAACGTTCCACTTGCCAGCCTTTTCGGCACGTTTCTGCTTGATCATATTGGACAAGATCTTGGCACGTTGCTGCTCCTCACGATCGAGAAGATAGGCTGGGACAGCCCCCTCTGGAACTGCATTGCCATCCTTCTGTTTCGCATTCTTCTCCTCGTGCTGCTTGATACTATTGTGATATTAATGGTCAGGACGATGAGGACAAAAAAAAAGGAGAGATCAGGGGGAAACAAATTGAAAAACGTACGTCTTCTTCATTTGAATCTTCTCTGCATGACGTTTCTTGTTATAGAGCTTAGCCTTAATGCCATGGACCTTCTGAGCAAATTCGGACGACTTGTGGGCCTGACGAGCCTCCCTCTTCCGCCTAGACACATCGGTTGAAGTTTTGGGTTAGCTTGTGAGGCGTAAGGCTCAATGGGAGGGGCAGATCAAGGACACTTACTTTCTCTCCTCGTAATCTAGACGCCTACCATGGCGTTTGATCGACTCCTCAATGTATTCGTTCTGCGGCTATTGTTTCGAAAATAAGATTGGGTTAATTCATGCATGTTCAATCCGCATCACTAAGAGAATGCTATACCATAGCGATTAAATGTTAGGCCTTGGAGAAGTTATGAAAAAGAGGTCAAACAAAAGAATTTCATTTTTCTTGTTTACTCTCTCATCCGCTTCCAAATCGTGGCTTAGCACATCCCATCTGCAGTTCGTCTTGATCCCATCCCTACTTGGGTGGCCTGCCGGTTCCCTCCTTTTCCCAATCTTCGTGAAGCGCATCCATCCGTCCTAAAATGCCGCCGAAGCTCGATCCCAACGAAGTCAAGATCTGTAAGTTCTCCAGCGTTTTTGCTTGATGGATGGCATTGGGAGAGTGAAGATGGACTCTCCCCTCGGGAATTAAGACCTCTTGGCCATCGCATTATGACATCGGGTTAGGTGCTAATCTTGAGCATTTTCCTATGGGTAGTGTACCTCCGTACAACCGGTGGTGAGGTCGGCGCTTCCTCTTCTCTCGCTCCCAAGATCGGTCCTCTTGGATTGGTAAGTAGCCCATATGGAAGGATAGATGGATCCAGGTCTGATTTGCTCATCGCATCGTCTCGATCATGATCTATGTAGTCCCCTAAGAAAGTTGGTGAAGACATTGCCAAGGCCACCGGCGACTGGAAAGGTCTTCGCGTGACCGTCAAGCTTACTATCCAGAACCGTCAGGCTGCCGTCTCCGTTGTCCCCTCCGCCTCCTCCCTTGTGATCAAGGCCCTTAAGGAACCCCCTCGTGACCGCAAGAAGGAGAAGAATATTAAGCACACGGGCAACCTGTCGCTCGACGACGTGATTGATATTGCTCGGCAGATGCGGTTCAAGAGTTTGGCTCGTGAGTTGAAGGGGACAGTGAAGGAGATCCTGGGAACTTGCTTCAGTGTTGGATGCACGGTCAATGGTAAGTTTTTATTTTTTTTCGAGAAAAAAATAAACTCAATCGTCGGATCGAATGCTTACTCTTTTGTGCCCTTGTGCTCAGGTCAAAGTCCCAAGGACATCAGCGACCAGATCGAGGAGGGCGAGATCGAAATCCCTGAGGAGTAAAAAAATAAAAAAAATAAAAGTCTTCAGTGATGGTTGCCTACTGTTTCTAATAAACAAACTATTTAAAAAGCACCCTAGGAAAAAAAAAATCATCTGGAAGGTTCAATCTTTCTCTCTTTAATTTCCTTATAAACACAGCAAAGGGTAATAAGAGTGATGCAGGAGAAAAAAAAAGGGCATGCATTCCAAGAAAATAAAATAGTTTTCAATACCATTACATTAAACACAAGAAAAGACGAGGGAAGACAGGAGGATTAAAAGAAAAAACAAAGAGAAACACATATTTACGTTGTAAATGCAAGTTTATTCGTCTTAGAAAGGGTGGTGTAGCCCGCTCACCGGAGTCCCGATAAACTGGTGCACGTCGCTCGAGTCGACGTTGTGGAAATCGAGGATTTCGGTATACACCATCACTGTCATGATCCAAGCGAGAGGGGGAGAGAAAAAAGGAGAGGGGGAGAGGGGAGTTAGCAAAGGTTTCGCTCTTTTTAATGGTGCTTCATTTAAGCCGAAATACAACCTTTCCACGTGTCCACCGGCAGGTCGGCGTCATTGAAAGACCAGTCGAATTTCTCATGAGCAATCGGCTCATCTTCCGGGTCATGATAAACCGCTAGATATTCATGGGCCAACGCTTGCTCGGCAGTGAGACGCTTCCGCGGATCAAACACCAGCATCTTCTCAAGGAGATCAATCGCGAGGGGGTCCACCCCTCGGAAACGATGCGAAAACGGTACTCGCTCCCGTTTTGGTAGACTTTGCACGAATCGCAGCGTGTTCTCGCTTCCAATGGTCTGCACTACGTCCTCGGGAGGCGTGCCCAAGAGCTCGGTGATCAGGGTGAACTGGTGTACATGGTCCTTGCCGGGGAAAAGGGGGCGCCCCTCCAGCATCTCCGAGAATATACAAGCTGTGCTCCAAATATCCACTACAATCAGAGAGAAGCTTCTTCGTGAGTGGGGACTGAACCGTCAAGATAGCCGCGAAGGCCCTCTCACCTGCAACGTCATATCTTTGCCAAGTAAGCATAATTTCGGGGGCACGATAATAGCGTGTGGATACGTATCCAGTCATCTGAGGATCCTGGATGCGTGCCAAGCCGAAATCGCAAATCTTCAGATCGCAATTTTCATTGACCAATATATTGCTCGGTTTGAGATCACGATGAATCACACCAGCCTAAAGCACCGCGTGGAAAGAAGAAGGGAGGGGTTATTAAGATGCAACTGAGAATGGGAATAAAAGCTTTCTCTCATTTACAGAGTGCACGTATTTAAGCCCACGCAAGATTTGGTAGAGGAAGTACTGGATAAACTGTTTCTCCAGGGGTCTGGATGTCAACAGACGGTGTAGATCGGTACCCAATAGCTCCGTTACAAAATAGCTAGCGAAATCAAAAAGCAACATAAGCCGACCGGCCCATTCGTGAACGAATGTGGACTAGACTTACATGTCTTCCGAAGGAGAAATGAATATGTCCATCAAGCTAATAATCTACAGGGTGACAGAGGTGTTGAAAAATTAGGCTAGGGCTGGAAAAAAATGTCAATAACAAAAGAATACTACATTGTCGTGTCGAAGATGCTTGAGCAGCTTTAGCTCGCGATAAGTGCGTTTTGCAAGCACAGGGGTGCTAAATGGTTTCATTATTTTTTTTATCGCAACGCTCTGCCCACTGAGTTGGTCGCGAGATGAACTACATGGACGCAATCAGCACACTTGCAAAGTGCTAGGGGAGTGATCAGTATAATGCTCACCATACAAGACCGAACGCCCCCATCCCGATTGGTTGCAGATCGACATATCTGAAATAGGGCAGGAATTAATAATACATCTTGCATGATCCAAGCAACTCCATAACCACTGCATCTCATCCATTAGCAAAGAACTGGGCCAATGGGAACGTTACCTATTTGTGACTTCGAAAACGGTACCGAATATGCTAAGGGGGCGAAGATAAAAGGAGGAGCATTAGACCCAATGTCGCGCTTCATTAATTATCCACTACGAAGGGGAGTAATATGACAAGAGGGATACCTGAGCTTAACAAATTCAGCCATTGGAGCATTAGAGTTGTTTGTTTCCATCGTGTAGGGAAGTAGGGAAGTAGAGCTGGGCGTAAAGGAAAAACAAGAATTGGGGACGGCCGATCTATGGAAAGCAGGGAGATACTACGATCGATATAAGGGAAAGAGACACGAGCGAAATACAAAAATTGCGATGGAGCCCATACGTCATTGTTTCATTACCTCAAAGCTTCGCTTGGTTTCAGAAGCCATCAGACCAAGTGATAGTCCTTGTGTGTCGGCCTCTCGTGTCGTCATCCCTACCTCCCTCTCCGCCTCTCCCTCCACGGCGAGATTCGAGCGGCAGGCGGAGCTCTGCCAATCAGCAAAATTGGTCTCGAAGGAAAAAACGCTTGCCTTGCCGGATTCGAATCTTACGTTGAACTCTACGCGCTTTGCCGCTCTTCATTTTCGGACTATTTTTGATTCGGGGCCGCATATGGGCGAGTCAAGCGAGCCCAAATATCTCGACTCTGAAGTATCAAGAAAAAATTCTCCTTAGGAAACGCTTCCTAGTGTGCCCATCCATCTTTCTCATCATCGAAATTCCTGCCCCTTGCTCGATCTTCCCATTGAATCGTTTCCCTGCAGTGTGATTTTGCCTTGCCCTCCATCCCCGCATCCCCCTTGATCCTGTTGACTTTGTTCCCGCTGCTCCTCTCGATTAGTTCTCCCATTGTAGCCTTAGCAGTCCTCTCCTCTCTCCCCCATCCCATACTACCTGTTCTCGCTCTCGGCATCAGCCACTATCGCACAGGGTGGGCCGAATTTTCGCCATCATCTTGTGCTTCCACCGTTAGATCCACCCCTTGCTCTCCCTGTGTCTCTATTTCAGTTTCCACCCTAATTTCCTCTAGCTCGATTCCTTTTTCCCATCATCCATACTCCAAGGGGGCTTACCCAACTATATTTCTAATTGTATAATCCACTATGGGTTTATGTTTATCTGCCGAAGAGAAGAAGGATCGCGAACGAAGCTTGGCCATCGATCGACAAATTGACGAAGACAATAAAAAGTTACGCAAAGAATGCAAAATTCTCTTATTAGGTAGGTCCGACTCTGGCCCCCTCCTCTCATCCTTTGATGCTGTTATGTTCGGTTTGAAATCAAGTGCTAACTCGCGTATATTCTTTTTACGCTCTCGCAAGGGAGCGGAGAGTCGGGAAAGTCTACCATCGTCAAGCAGATGAAGATCATTCACCTCGATGGTTATTCTGAGAACGAGCGTATATGGTGGCGTATTCCCATCTACAAGAATGTCCATGAATCAATACAAGCCATCATCATGGCACTGGAAAAATTCGGTCTAAAATTTGACCAACCAGAAAATGAGGTAGTCCGGCTCCACTTAGGTGGAAGTTTGTAAGGATGGGCCGCTGACTGTTTTATTCTGTGTAGGAACATGCCAATTACATTATGGGATTTCAGATCAACTCGTCCCAGGAGTTCCGGCTTACTCCTGAATTTGTGGAAGCAGTGGAGTGCGTATGGAAGGATTCCGTCATGGAGAAACTGCTAGAACGGCAAAGCGACTTTTACTTGATGGATTCAGCACCCTAGTAAGTTTTATTGGCTCCCACACGGACTCAGCTCCGTGCCGCGTTGTTTCCTCGATAACGCTTTTTGTTTCTCGTGTTTAGTTTTGTGTCGGAAATCCGCCGACTAGGAGCCATCGACTACATCCCCACTCAGGATGACGTGCTCCGCGCTCGCCTACGCTCAACGGGCATCACCGAGACGCGGTTTAACATCGGGCAGCTTAATATTCACCTGTTCGACGTAGGAGGACAGCGCAGCGAGCGCAAGAAGTGGATCCACTGCTTTGAATGCGTCACCTCAATCATTTTTTGCGTAGCGCTCTCGGAGTATGACCAGGTGCGGTTGTCGAGAGAGTGGTGTGCCCGTGGCTCTAGTTTAACGTGTTGGTTTTTCTCTTTCTGCAGGTGTTACTCGAGGAGTCGGCCCAGAACCGGATGGTGGAGAGCCTGGTCCTCTTCGAGTCCGTCATCAATAGCCGCTGGTTTCTGCGCAGTTCTGTGATCCTCTTCCTCAACAAATTTGACATTTTCAAACAGAAATTACCGCGAGTGCCGCTCTCCCGCTATTTCCCGGACTACTACGGCGGTGCCGATGTCAGCAAAGCAATCAAGTATATAGCATGGCGATTTTCATCCATGAATCGAGCACGACTCAACATCTATCCTCATGTTACAACCGCAATCGACTCGTCAAATATAAGGTGAGTGGAAAGAGGCATCCTTTTTCTGTTCCTTTGACGGTGCTCATGACTCACGCCTCCACCCCCTTCTCCCCCGATTTACGCCTGTAGGCTGGTATTTGTCGCCGTCAAGGAGACGATACTACAAAATGCGCTTAAGGACTCGGGAATCCTTTAAAACCACAAAGTCATGTAGAATCCATTAGTTTACCTCTGGCTAAAGACAGAGGTCTTTTATATATTATATATATATATTTTTTGTTTTTGTCTTTCTGCATTCAAAATATGCTTGGTTCACCTTCTCTCTGCTCCTACTTTTCCTCCACTACTTAACCCCTAATTTCCCTGCCTTTTCGTCTCGTCTTGAACCCAAATATTTTGTGAATTTGTACAGATTTTAACCCTATTTTCTTCTTCTTCTGCATAAATCTCCTTTATATTTTTTATTTTCTATTCTCCCCCCTTTTCTTCTTCTACTTCTTCTTCTACTTCTTCTTCTTCTACTTAATTATTAATAAATAATCAAGTCAAGGGAAAAACGGGCACCACCAACGAGCGCTTGTGACTGATCCGACCTCAGATCAATTTATTCAAGGGCGGGCATACTTTGGGGGGAGGACAGAAATTCGTTGGGTTTCGGTCGAAAATTTTGGACTGATCTCGAGTGGCCAAATGCACACATGTATTCCATGACTCGCTTGTCAAATCCCCCAAAGTTTCCCTGAACTCAATCTATAAAACCCATCCAAAAGCTGAGATCTCTTTTTATTTCTCCTTCCTTTTATTAACTGCATAAGTTTTTTTTTTCGTTATTGTTTAATCCTGTTCATTAACATTAACACACCTCCTCATTTCCCTTTCCCCTGCCATCTTCTTGCTTCTCCGAATCACCTGTAGTCACCCTGACCTCTTGTTCCGCCATGTTGACGCTTCCCTCTTCCCTTCCTACACAGGCTCGAGAAATTAGCGAGAAGCCGTTGATTCGCATTGCCCCTCCCGAATTCCAATTTCATCGTAGGTGCTTCTGTTTTGATATGAAGATTCTGGATGAGAGACTAACACTTAGCCCATCGGCTCTCATTTCCTTTAGCTGCCAAAAACGGAATCGGCCTGGTGAGCCGGTTGACCGTGCGCAATTTACTTCAAAACTCAATAGCCATCAAATTCAAGGTGGGTTTGCTTGCTGATGCTGTCCCCCGCACTGCAACTAACTGAATGTGCTTCCCCCTCAGACCAATGCCCCCCTTCGGTATAGTGTCAAGCCCGTCCAAGCGGTGCTTGCTCCACGCGAGAGCATTCAGATATACGTTCGTAGCGACGGCCCACCACAAGAAGTCGACCGCTTTCTAATGCAAAGCGTCTCGCTTACGGCCGATGAGGCCAAAGCCATGGACGCGGAGGGCTGGCGCCGCATTGAGCGCTGGCGGATAATGGAAAACCTGATCAATTGCCGAATCGCCGACGGGATGCTACGGCGGGAGAGCGCCGGCCAGATGGGAATGAAGGAGAGGAATATAGGGCTGGAGAAGGGGGAGCCCGAGAAGACAAAGCGCCAGGCTCAATGGGCGCTGGTGTCAAGGTATTCCAGGGTTCAGGTCCTGGTCGTGTCTTTTCTGTGCATACTGGTGGGCCTGATGCTACCGTTCGAGCAGTATTTGAGCGTTTTCTTCCATGAGAATGCCATCGTAGATCGACTTTGATTCTCCTGTATAACCCATGTTTTTTCTGTGTTTCCTTGTTCAACCCCACACCCCGCGCCTTTTTCTTGTACAAATGTTAGCTAATACTTAATCTCTTTTACTCCTTCTTTTCTTCTTTTCCTACTCTCTGTTTTTATTTTCCTTTGTGGACTGCTGTTCTTTACCATAGCGTTGAAGTTTATTGCCTTGACTTTTGTTTATACATCCATACTTCTCTCTCTATGATATCTTTTCCATTTACTCTATTCAATTCCAATGTATCACTTGCTTATTTATTCTAATTTTGATTAGTCTTTGGCCTGAGCTTGGACCCAAATGTTGATGGGGAAAACGTCACATGGGGCGACCAAAATAGAAAAAGTTAGCCTTGCATGGCTCGAAAGTTAAAACGGCCGATTTGGGGGGATGTGACGTGTGAACTTGAAATCTTATTTCTCACTCCTTACCCATGACCCCCTCCACTTCATTTTGGAAGATGGAGGCTCAGCGAAAAGGTAATTTCGGATGGGTGGAGCTGTGTAACCGTGGACCTCAGAGTAGGCTCCTGTGGCCGTGCGTAGATTGATATTTCGCCTGGGCCTGGTTTGAATTGCACGGCTAGATGAAGTCATCCTGCATCCATTCTCCCCATTCTCCCTTATCTTCGGCCGTAACCAGCTGAGGTTGGCCGAAATCGAGATTCGGCCAAGTATACACGAAACTTGGGGGCACCCCTCCCCCCATTTCCCCAATATTAGGCTGGAAAAGCGAAGTTTCTCGCTTCGGAGGCCATGTCTTGGACAAGCGACGGACGAGCGAAAGCTTCGGCAATGCCCATGGAAGCACATGTCTGAATCCGTGAAAGATTTGGTCCGATGCCATCTTGCACATCACGCCTCCTTGCTTACTTTAGCATTTGGCAAGACCAATGGGCCTTTTATAGCTGCCACTAGATGGCCGGTATTATAAACTCGCGTATTCCTTTGGTTAACCTAATAATAAATCAATGGTCGATTGCCCTCAAGCCTTTAGGCCAGCTCCATTCCACGCAGGCTTGATTGGATGCCTTCAATACAGGCAGCTGTAGAGCTGTGCTCCCGAAGATTCTTCAAAGCACAGGCCTTGGGTTGATGCTAGCATCAATATATTGTGGTGACCGAGATGGCTTTTTTTATCTATTGCCCCTCTGGCCTGTGAAAATATTGATCTATTTTCCTCGTACACACATGCCATCCTGATCCCACATATTAGATCGAGTATTAAACTATCAGCGGATCCCATTGGTTGGTGTTATATAACATGGCCAATCAAGGCGGACGAACTTCCAGGTTAAGGTTAGGCAAAATCGGTGGAATATCCTGAAAAAAATTTGGACTTTGGTAAGACAGATCACATTTTTTCATATAAAGCGAGAAGAGATCCGAAGCGCCCTCCTCCTGCTCTTTTGCCTAGGGCTAGTCTCTTCCTCTCCTTCTCTCCGCGCCTGTTCTAGTCCTCATGCGATCTTTCGGCTGTGCTTATGCCAGGCTAGAATAATGCGCTTTTCGCTCGTGATCTTGCTCATGAACTTGCTACTATGCTGCGTGCTGGGAGCTAGCCTTCATCTAGAGCAACGCGGAATACTCAGTAGCCTCGTGGGGGGAATTACCAATCTTCTGGGCGGGGGAACGCCTCGCTCGCAACAGAGCTCTTTGCCGCCTGTAGCGAACGAGCGCGCCCCCGCATTACAGAGCACGTCTGCGGGAGGGTCTTCCACTTCGTCAGCAGAGCTCGGCGCCAACTCCTCTCGGTCCCGATTCTCCGCTCCCAGAAATTCTACCGCCAAGGCCTCTGCCCCCTCCAAGAGCTCCACCTCCAAGAAATCTTCTTCCAAGGTGCCCAGCTCCAAGACGGTGAACCCAAGAGTATCGAATGCCAAGCAGCCTAGCTCCAGGCAGCCTAATTCCAAACAGCTCAACTCCAAATTCCCTTCTTCTAAATCCCCCAAATCGGCCGGCTCCAAGCCTTTTGGCTCTAAAGCTGTCAGCCCAAACTCTTCCTCACCCGGCGCTCCCGGCGCCCAAGCCCCATCGAATACCCTTAACCCGCCCTCCAACCCCCTTCTTACCTCCATTCCTACCCCCGACCCTGAGTTTCTCCAGGCTAACCACAAGGGAAACTATCTTCGCTCCGTGCTTGAAACGATACCCAGGGGTGGACGAGAGGCGCTCACCCCTCGCCAACTCCAGGCCCTCATCCAATACACAAAGCTTGCTCTGCTGGCACAATGCACCGACATCCAACCGGGGCCGTTTACTTGCAAGGTGTTCTGCAACGAATTCCCCAACACAACCACGATCGATCGCTTCCAGTTCGGCATCCAAGACTATACCGGGTATATTGCAAGGGATGATGCACGAAAGGCGATCATAGTCAGCTTCAAGGGGGCCGACACCATCATTTCCAAGTTGTTTGATCTGGCGCTGATTCCGTTTCCGTATTTGAGGGGGAGAGGCAGTGGCCTCGCCATGGTGCATTCTGGTAAGTGTGACTGCTTTCCGAGGTAAACTTGGGAACGCAGGCCAAGAGACATGTCAACATAACTTGCCAAGCGCATCGCTAACACACGATTTTCTGGGATAGGCATCATGACTTCCTACTACTCCGCGCGTACCTTTTTTATATCCAGGGTGGTCAATCAGCTCGCCAGCTTTCCGGACTATACATTGGAGGTCGTCGGCCACAGCATGGGCGGCAATTATGCCGTGATGCATGCCATCGATCTTCTCGATTCCTTGCCCGACCTCGACCCGAAACGCATCACCCTGGTCACCTTTGGGGAGGCTCGCTTCGGCAACCGAGCCTTTGCAAACTACATCGACCGATATGGGTTCCTGAGTAAGCGGGTTGTGAATAAACGCGACAAAGCGCCGCACTTTATCAAGCAATCCATGGGATTCCAGGTAGGCTCAATGACCGAACGCATCGCCTTCGTTTCCCAGCGTCAGTCTCATATTTGCTAAACTTGCCTCTATTTTCATGACCTCCTTTAGCACCATGCCCAGGAACTCTGGACCGTGCCTGGGCCGGATATAACTACCCTCGCGTGTGATGGTCAAGAGGACCCACAGTGTTCCGATTCCATCGAGGACTCTGCCATCGACGATGACCACCTCGTCTACCTTGGTATTGATGTGAACATTTGTCAAAAATTATAGCCTGGTGGCCGGCCTTATCCATTTCCCTTCATTATTTCGCTTATCTCTATTTAATCTCTATTGCTAATTTATTCATGAACTCTTTGTAATTTTAATCAATATAAAAGCATATACGGCATCTGGATCGGCCTTGGGGGGAGAGGGGAGGGGGAGAAGAAAAAGAATAGAACCGTTAGCAGCAGTTAGCCTGCCCACTCTCTACTTTCCAATCTATTTTAGGACGGAAGTGGTTCTATTCCCTATGGAGGTTGTAATTTCAAAGCAGATAGACCCGCTGAGGGGGACCTCTCGGCTCTTATTAAAATCTATACATGGGAATTTTTAATATGCGAGCAACGTAACTCGAGGAGATAGATATTTCAATCTTAGCCGTTGAGACTCCCTTTATATACAGTCTTGATAAACTCTCTTTGTATCTCTGCCTCCAAGTGTGTCATCAAACAAAACCAAAGAGTTGACGGCTAGCTCTCCCCTCAACCCCCTCCTCTTTCCCTCCCGTCTTGCCGGTCGCCTCACTCTAACTTCCCGTCTCCTCCTCCCCTTTCTGGACTGGCTGTCAATTGCATTCAACGTTCTAATTAGTATAATGCAAATTCTACCATTGCTTATTTCATTGACCACATTCACGCTCACCAGAGGTGTCAGATACCCACAAGCAGATGCCATCCCGCCCATGCTTGAGGAATGGTATTCGCTCATCAAATGGAATGAGATTCCCAAGGCGCCGCAGTCGCCGAAAGGTGGATTCCCGGATTGCGATGAAGGAGATGAGTTCTGCGCATGGACTTGCACGGGATGCATGCGGCGCGAGGACGTGAGAGTATGCCCAGACAAGGGTATATGGGGGCTGACGGTCTGTAGATAGAAATATACATAACCGATACTAATCAAATTTGGGCTAATTCAAGTTTTTATTTCGTTCTCTTTCACTTTGGCTTTGTCACTTGCCATTATCCATTAGTATGACGACGGTCCCACCGAGTTTTCCACGGCTCTCCTGGACTATCTCGATGCGATCAACCAAAAGGCAACCTTTTTCATCATCGGGTCCCGGGCCGTGGACCACGGGCACCTTCTTGAACGCGCCTTCAAGGCGGGCCACCACATTGCTTCCCATACTTGGTCGCACCGTCCGCTCACCTCGCTTTCCAACGAGCAAATTGTCGCAGAGATGAAATGGACGGAGCACGCCATTCGGGATCGGATTGGCGTGACCGTGAAATACATGCGGCCGCCGTTTGGAGATATCGACGACCGGGTCAGGGGGATACTAGCGCAGCTGGGATACCGCATCGTCATCTGGTCGCACGACTCCAACGATTGGATGCTGAAAGAGAACGTTGGGTTCTCATACGAGGTTTTGTGTTATTCTCTCCGGATTTCGGCCTAGAAGGATGGAGTGCTGATTGTTTTTTATTCCAAACATATAGTGGATCGGGGGTAACTTCACTCGATGGGAGGTGGAATCAAGGGACTGGAAAACAGGAGTAAGTTTTCTGGAAACTTTGCTTGACCTCGTTTGAAATCACGAACTAAATAAACCCCTTGTTTCTCTATTACATCAAACCCTTTTAGGCCATTTCTTTGGAACAGTAAGTTTTCCTTTCTCCGCTTTTTCCATTGACTTCATTCTAATGGGGAAGTTGATGTGTCCTCGGTGCCTCTATAGCGACCTCTATGAAATCACGGTCAAAGCGGCCATCCAGGTCCTTCCCGCCCTCCGTCGCACCTTCACCGTGGTTCCCGTCGCCACATGCCTCAATGACCCACACCCTTATGTAGAAAACATCTCCTACCCAACTTTAGAAGATTTCTTACGCACTAGCAGCGTCAATCGTACCTCCACCCTGTCTCCTCCCCTAGCTTCCACATCCGCCTCCTCCAGAGATTTCCCCTCGCCGACTCCAACTGAGTTTGTCAAAACGCGTAATCCAACAAGTGCGCACAAGGCTTGGTCAGGAGCGGCAGCGAAAGAGGAAGGCGAGTTGAAAAGACTACTGTTGTGGCTGGCATTGATCCAGAGTGCGTTTTTTATTTGCACTCTTTGATACACAAGGGTCAAGTCTGTATAGTTTATATACTTTAGCATATTATTTTTTCTTTTGCTTTCTCTCTCTCTTTTATTTTTTTTTTTTCAAGCAGTTTATCTAAGCTCATATTATACCACATGTTGAATATCAATTTATATAAAATATCCATTTGCTCTCTTCCCAGGAACCTGGTTGTGTATTCTCGAAAGATAGCCATGAGGAACCAAAAAAAAAAGAGTGATACCGGAACATCCAAAGCATCACACTTCACCCTCTTCTTTTGGCTCGTCTAAATCCATATACTGCAGTCTGGGCCTAGAATCCAAAGACCGGTCGACCGGCGCTTCCGATTCCGGGCCATCCTCCTGGCGAGAGCGGGACCGTTTAGAGGGTCGCTTGTCTTCATACTCGTTGTCGCTCTCGGATTCGCTGTGCCCGCGAGAGTACGATCTCCGCCGTCGGTGGCGGTGCTTGCGGCTGCTCCCACTGCTATGATGGGTGCCTTTTCGTTCCCGGTCACCGCCACTATCTGCATCCTCCAGCTCGCCCTCTTCCTCAATATGCCGTCGTAGCCGGCGCATGTATTTTTCGAACACTTCAATGCGCTTTTCATCGGATTCCACGGCCTGGAACTCTTCTGTGTTTTCGTATCGCCGCTTGACCTATTCACGAAAAAAAAAGGGGGCGGTGAGTAAACAGAAACTGATGCCTTGCCAGAGCAAGTTTGAAAAGAGCGCTCTCAGGGCCAACCTCTTCCCAACTGGTGTCCAGGGTGATCGGCGGGTTAGAGTATTTCAATGCGCGCCTAAATTCTTCTGCTCGTTTGCGGGCTCGACGCTCCTGTCGCCGCTGCTCATCCTTGAGATGACGTATGGAACGGCGGTGTAAATGGTCAAAGATCAAAGACAGGTTTTCGCGCCCATAGGCTTTATATTTCTCCTCCTGCGACACAAAGTCGACGAACTGTTCGAGGGAGGTGTCCGGTGTGACCCGGAAATCTTTGTCCTAATATAAATAGTGAAAAAGAAAAAAAAGATATTAAGCATTCCTGCCTACGAGCGCCTTGATCGAATGAGCGAAGTACCTGTAAATAGTGCTCCACGCTTTTACGCTGGTCATACAGTTGCTCCTCCAATTCTCCAACCAGATCCCAGAAGAGCTCCAGTGGGGACGATCCAGGCTGCCCAAGGATTTGTAGGTACCGTTGGTCGTTAGCAAGATGAGGATATATTTCCATCCACAGGGTTTTCGCATGGATCAGACCTTTGCTTTTCAGCTCCCCTAGCAGCTCCTATGGAAGTGAAGAGCAAGGAAGATGAGAGGAACTCTTGGGAAAAATAAATCGAATGCAAATCCCGGGTAGCTTGCCTTGAATTTGTCTCGGTTCTGCCTTTCCTGTCGTAATTTTTTCCGTTTTTCTTCCTCCCTCTTTTCATCCTCCTCCCGCTCCAGCTTCTTGATAAACTCCTCCCACACATCCAATATGTCCATCCACGGCAACTGGTCGATTCCTTGGGCTTTGAATTCTGGCAACGCCGTGAAGATGGCCTTCGCATCCTTCCACTTTGTGCGTACATTAATATCCGGGTGTGTGTGCAAGATGTTATTGAGCGCGTCGGTACGTTCGCGCCGTAACTTGCGGTCGCGCTCTTTTTCGCGATTATGGAGGTCGCTCACATAATCATCAAAAATGCGCTCGAGTTCGCGCGGGGAGGTAGAGAGGGCCTGGAAAGCGGGCTCATTAGCAAATATCTTTGCGACTTTTCTAAATGGCTCGCAATATAAGTTAGAGGGGGGAATCAATGATATAAATAGATAGATGGTCTACCCAAATCTCGTATTGGATGTTATTTCAGGGTGAGAGGATAGCAGTCGAAGAAAATCCTCTCGTGCCTTGGCAAGGAACGCCTCTCTTTCTTCCTATAGTCGAGTATGAGATCAGAATTTGAGAAGGCATTATAGTTCTTAAATCCAGCTAAATCTTACCTTTTCTGCTTTCAACAGCCCATCAATGTATTTTTGGAACGTCGCTTTCCGTTCCGCCGTAGTTTTCAGTACTTTGTACTGTGGTCGAGTGATGATGGCACGCATGGTCTGCTCCCACGTCCAACTGGATTCCACTCCCTGCAAAGGCAGAGGTTATCATTAGAGATCCTTCAATATTCTTTTTTTTTTGGTAAAGCTTAAGCTTACCGCATTTTTTAGGAGCTTCATGAATTCTCCCTCTGGATCCTGCACATCAGTTAATTCCATCGCAGCCTCACCCTGTTTTGACATGGCTCCGGTCTGTGGAGCTGGCGGGGGAACGGGATCCAGCTTACTAAGTTGGCAGAAAAGGATGAATAAAAGTATTCCAGAGGACATGACAAGTGGGAACATACCCTTCTTGCTTTAGCTTCTCGATCTTTTCTACCATTACTAAAAAATAAAAAAAGATTTGAAGGTTAAACTTTGAGTACTCTAGGATAGAGGTTGGATTCATATTCACATTGGTATTCTTGTGGCATATCCCATTTTGACTCTTTAGTTTTCGCATTGTAATAGTATTTCTTTCCTTCCGCAGTGGTGTGTTCTTTCCATTCGCACTCAGCTCGCACGCGCTCTTCAGGCGTCATTAACTCGGCAGGTTTTTCCCAAGAGCTCTTACCGCTTGCCGCGTGGTAATAATACTTGCGGCCTTCGGGCGATGTGTATTCAGCCCAGCCGTGCTAAATCAGACACAAAAAATTAAGAAGAAAGCTCCAAGAATGTAGCCGATGACTGAAAACATACGTTTGATTGCGCGTAGGCTGCATTGGAGCCTTGGATCCCGGATGGAGCACTAGTGGGTGGCATCGCGTAATGGCCAAACTTCAAAATAGCTAGTTAAGAGGCGTATGCGTAAGTAGATGACAACTTTGACGGATATGTTCGTTGATAGCTAACAATCTACGACGGGTTTGAAAGCGATCGTAAGTGTATCACGCTCAAAATCAAGACCAGTATAAAGCTCTAATATTCGATATCAACTTCGTTTTCCAATTTGAAGTATATTGATGGCTTAGCTTTTTTCTTAGAGTTTCTCGTCTAATTTTTTTTTTACTGATCTCTGCTGAAGGAAACGTAAAGTGGAGGAAAGGAGGCCCGATCTAAGATGGTAAGTAAAGAATCTCAACCTAGTTGCACACCCGCCGTCTAACCAATTTTCTCTCTTTCCATGGGTGCCCATCGCCGATAGAGCGTTCTTCTTGAAACCTCAGTCGGAGACATCGTCATCGACCTCTTCACCGAGCAATGCCCTCAGACATCTCTCAATTTCCTCAAACTCTGTAAAATCAAGTACTACAACTTCTGTGCCTTTCACAACATACAGCGAGACTTTATTGCACAAACGGGTGACCCCACTGCAACGGGAAAAGGCGGAGAATCGGTGTTCGGTGTGATCCATGGGCCCTCTCGTAAATACTTCCCGGCGGAAATCAACCCCACCCTAAAACACCGGGCACGGGGGACAGTATCGATGGCAGTGGCACAGGATGAGGACAGCAGCGGAGGAGGAGGCGGGGTGAGCGGGTCACAATTTTTTATCACTCTGGGGGAGAATTTAGATTATCTTGACGGAAAATACACCGTGTTTGGCGAGGTTGCCGAGGGCCTCGAGACCCTTGACAAGATCAACGCCACCCTCTGCGATGACGACGGGCGCCCTTTCAGAGATCTGCGCATCAAACACACCGTTATCCTTGACGATCCGTTCCCCGACCCACCGGGCCTAGTCATTCCCGACGCATCCCCGTTACCAACCAAGGAGATGCTCGAGACGGTAAGGCTTGCGGAGGACGAGGAGCTGGAGGAGGAGGGGATTCCGGAAGAGGAGTTGGAGAAGCGAAGGAGAGAAAGAGAGGCCAAAGCACAGGCATTGACGCTGGAGATGGTGGGAGACTTACCGTTTGCTGAGGTGAAGCCTCCTGAGAACGTCCTCTTCGTTTGCAAGCTGAATCCGGTGACGCGAGAGGAGGATCTCGAGCTGATCTTCTCGCGCTTCGGCAAGATCGATAGCTGCGAAATCATCCGGGACAAGAAAACGGGCGATTCATTATGTTATGGGTTCATTGAGTTCGATCGGAGGGAGGACTGCGAGGAAGCGTGAGTGCTAGCATGGATATTGGGCGTTGCCCTTCACTTGGCTAACCTTTTTTCGAACATACCACTGTTTTTAGTGTCTTGAGGATGCATAATGTTCTTATCGACGACCGTCGCATCCACGTCGATTTCTCACAGTCCGTGTCTAAATTGCACAAGCACTGGGTCACGAGCAAGATCAAAAAGAGCCGGGGGAACGGGGAGTCGTTTGGGGGCGAGAATCTGAGGAAAAAAACGCGGTACCGTGATGAAGACGACGATGATAGAGCATATGAACTGGTGTTTGACCATGGGGGGTCATTGGAGAAAGAAAAGCGGGGAATCACAGATGAGAGGATAGGAGAGACCCGAGAGAGCGAGCCCAGAGAGAGGAGAAGAGAGGGCGACGAGGACAAATACAGATACGAGGGGAGGAGAGGGGAGGAAAGGCAACGAAGGGAGGAGAGGAATTATGATCGAAGACATAACGGGGAACGACGTTATGACGATAGACGTTCGCGGAGCCCCCATCGTCGTCACGGGGACCGTGACAGGGATCGGGACCGTGATCGAGGGCGAGAACCATACTCCCGAAGTCGCCGCTCTCGATCACGGTCGCGCGAACGAGACTATAGGCGGAGTCGTAGATGAACTATGCAATTCATTAATTTCAGAGCAAAAAATAAACTATATAATCCTAGAGAGGAAAGCGTGAAAAAGTGATTCTCTCCATGCCGATGGAAACAATCCTTGTTTTCTAAAAGTTCTTTATTTGACAATAAAAACAAAGGGGCACTGACTTCTTAACATGACACCAGATTTTGTAACGCTGCCACGAGATCCCCATTGCTCTCACGCAACTGCCGCTCTGCCTGCTGACGGGTGACTTGCATCTCCTCCATCTACCATAATAATAATTCAGTGACATAATTAGGAATGCACGCACAAGTTCACTTACGATAAGTGCAACATCCTCCTTGGATAGGGCTACTTTTTCTGCATCTTTTGCTCTATAAATGAAGACCCGTTATGGAATCGATCAAGTAGAATTAGGATCCAATCTTATATACTCACGGCGCAGCCCCCGTCTTTTGTTTGTCTCTTGCTTCACCCAGCATCCGCACAGCTTCTCCAAGCTTGATCTCATCCACCATATCGCGTTCCTCCTGGACATGCGCTGTCATATGCCGCATATCCTTGTTGGCCTTGGCTTTCTCTCCCTTTTGTTCCTCCTGATTCTCCTCGTTTTCATCGTCAGCATCGGGCGTCGTCTTGGTATCCTTGTCTGTCTTGGGGGGATCTTGATGCTTCTCGTCCTGAGGTGTTGATGCTGCTTTCTTTGATTTTGATGTCATTCTGGTAGGGATTATTCTAGAGCGGGCAAAGGCCTCAAATTTGAGCAAACAAAAACCGAAATTGTGACTTCCCTCCCAATTTTATGCAGTAATCGTGTCAAGCAGACCCTCTCTTTTCTTCAGAAATGCTCAGGGAATCAAAGGCGAACCAAGGAAAATAAGGCTCAGGGAAATTTTATGAAAATGAAGGTGGTGTGGAGAAGGATATAAAGATTAGAGGAATGATTAGATAGATAATTGTGTATGAAAGTGTGAATCAGGGTAGGAAATGTATATGGATGAGTTGGTTCAAAAAATAGATCAAAGCCGGTCAACAATCATTGTTACAAATTCTTGCAGCACTCTCCCATCGGGATGGCTGATTCCCTGCTCGGGCAGTGTGTACGGTCTCACGTCGCTGAATTCCACCTCCAGTCGGTCCGTCAGTTCCCTCACTACCCTTCCTATGTCCCCTTGTACATCTTGCCACAGTGAGGGAACGGCCACATGGACCTCTGCGAGAAATCGGCGCATATGTGTGACAAGTTGGGCGTCAAGAGAGGCTATGATATTCGATGCATTCTTCAGTAGGCAGTCTGATAGAGACGTGGGGGGCAAGGATTGGGGCATTGTAAGAGGACACTTGGAGTGGAGGTGTGATTCCAAGGCGGGTGGGGCAAGGAGATCGAGGAGGGGCGAGTTACTGAAAAGGTGAGGGATTTGGTCGTTTATGTGGGCTGCCCATACCAACCGTTACAAGTATGTATGAAATAGAGCGAAGAACACACATTAATCATGCATCTCGATAGCGCATTGGTGAATTAACAACATACCATTAATCCCAGCATCCACCTGAGCCCTCAAGATGTCCACGTCCAAATCGGTTTCAACCGTGTTCCACCCATTGTCTTCTCGCCATTTGACGCGTACTGCTTGTCTGAAGCTGGATGCGATATTGGACGCTGCACGATCAAAAACAGGTTCAAGGAGGTCGTTGTAGTGGTGTGAGAGATAGACGGCCAACTGATGCGTGTCGATAGAGGGACCGGGCAAATTAGACATGGGCCTGTCGGCTAGAAGAATATGCTGTGTGGGGACGGGTGCGGATGTTGTAAGGGAGAGAATCGCAAAGAACAAAAGGAGAAGACTGAGGGTCGTGCTCTTACTGCACACGACCCCATCCGTTGAAGTCATGGATGCTGCGGGGGGCAATAGGCGGCAATCAGGGTTGGATGGAATGAAGGGCTTGTTCAAACTGAGGGAAGGAATGGGAGAGTAGCCTTTGATTGAATTAACGGAAAAGGCCGTTATCACTAGGCAATTAGAGGGGGCTAGTGTTAATTTATGATGATCTACACCTTTACATCAACGGGAGAGATCGGCTTTTTGATCAGGGTGACTGGCACCAAACCAGTTTGGCAATCATTGAAATTGTTTTCTATTTATTCCCTCGATCAATATTTACAAATCCAACTCGCCCTCATTTAAGCTGCTTGGCAGAGGCTTCAAGTCGGGCTCAACGAACCTAAGAAACACGGCCCATTGCATGAGTGATTTACACCAACTTGGGACAAGCACTGCATCACACTTACTCTTGCCTCGACCTCTCGCTTCTCAGGACGTCTTGGCTAAAGTACTGGTGGATGTATTTTCGGTCTGCAAGGTTCGGGTGCCGCCTCATGAACTCAAAGAAGTTGTCGACCTCCTCATCGCCTAGCCGCCGTTTGTCCGCCTGCACCGCCAGGTCTATGATATGGATGAAAAAGCTGGTGATGGTTTCGTGGTATGGATGGGAAAGGTGTGGGTTGCGCGCGTTGTACTTGCGGATCCCCTCTCTAATAGCAGCCAAAGTAGATCCATTAAAATCATATCTCCGTGCATGAAGCCAGAGCACAAGAAAAGAAACTAAAGAGAGTTTGGCAGGCAGCATTACTTGATTAAAGGAGAGGCCACTTGCTTGCCTCTTGACCGGATATAGTTCCACGCCATCCGCACATGGGCACGATGCGACCATTCGCGGGGATCAAGGGTCTGCTCCTCAAACGCCTGCATGAAAACCTCCTCCCCGATGCTCCTATACGTCCGCTCATAGTAGAGCAGCGGCTTTGCCTCCTCCACCACGCCCATCCTGCCCCCCACTCCGTGTTCCACCTTTTCGACTTCGCCGATCCAAAGCTCATGGTCGCCCACCTGCAAAACACCCTCTGCCTTGCACACCATGGCGCCAACCGCGCCCATAAGCACGGGAATACCGTGGTCGGTGAGGTGGTGAGGGATGTTCACGAAGGGGTCCGTGGATGAGGGCGAAGAGAATGTGATGCTGTGTTGAATTTGTTCGCTGGAAAGCACGTGCAACACAAAGCGGTTCGCAGCATGGAGCACTTCGGATGCACGAGAGGGTAGGCGTATACTAAACGCCACGAGCGGGCGTGGATGAAGCGCGATACTGGTGAATGAACTGACGGTAATTCCGCGGCGCTCTGACGGGTTGTGAGGGTTGGAGGTGGTTACGACAGCCACTGTATCCACAAATCGTCAACGAGGTCTTGATGAATACGAAAAACCCGAGCAAGCATCCTTACCAGGTTGCGGGACTTT
This sequence comes from Calcarisporiella thermophila, assembly GCF_041956535.1. Classification (NCBI taxonomy): domain Eukaryota; kingdom Fungi; phylum Calcarisporiellomycota; class Calcarisporiellomycetes; order Calcarisporiellales; family Calcarisporiellaceae; genus Calcarisporiella; species Calcarisporiella thermophila. The sequence continues at coordinate 165,035 of NW_027192197.1, forward strand.
GCGCATTATTTTTCGAACTTCTTCTGCCGTCCCCTTGTTTCCTTCTCTCGACAGATTCTCTCTAGCCACATTCCCAAGGCCTGTAAAGAATTTCATAAATTTAGTGATTCTAGGGTTGATCTTTTAGCTACCCATAAGTCCATACTCTCTTCTCCATGGTGTGCTACCTCTCCGGAAAATCCTAGCTTTTGCATTCGGAACGGCGTTTTTACCACAGCCCCGATTTTAGCGATACTGGGAGGCCCATCTTTGGGTTTAAGACCGGGTATATTCTGGGCTACCCCTCGTAAAGCAATAGCGGTCCGCTGTGCGTCTTTGAGCCGTAGTAGTAGCCGTTGGCCAATGGTTGCCATGAACAAAGTAATTTATATAATATTAGTTTCGGTGAGTCGATTCGATGGAGAGGGGATTGTGAAGGGAGTGCTGCGCACAAACAGTCACGACGGCCTTGTCCATTACGGAAAGATCCAAAACGAATCCTATTCACGGTCACCTTTACAACAAGGAATAAACTTACAAATGCAAAACCAATTAAAAAAGACATCTAGAAGAAATGCTTTATCTATATCTCTGTCAAATTAAATAGGGAGAGTCAATAAATGCAAAGCCAGCAGCAACGCCACCTTCGTTTATATTTCTTGGCTTTGTTCTCAGCAAATGGCCACCGGCAAAGTTGGCCTTTTCTATCGCCTCTCCTTCTCCTCCTCCTTCTCCTCCTTTTCCTCCTCCCTCGGTTCCAATGAATACACCATAAATGCCCAGCTCGCTCACGATCTCACCTGCCAGTGCGATACCCCCCTCTCTTAATAAAAGGTTTCGTGCTCCGGTCGGCGGTACAATCAAGTCCATCAGTATGTGTGCACGGCGCCCCTCGGGTGAGAGCTTGGAAAGAGCAGCTGGGATATCTTTTCCATAGATGTTGTGGCCTCCACCCTCTCGTTGTGGCTTCATAACAAATTTCTCGGGGGTGCGCATCGCCGCTTCTTGGGCGGCAATGCCCTCTGGGGTGGAGTCGAGAGGATAGAGACCCGCGAACGTTGATCGGAGCTGCGCGCACTCATCAGCATTATATCCAAGACTATGGTTGAAAGATTTCCGTAAGCCATTCATCCAGTGAAAAGCAAAGTAGAACCGTCCAAAAAGGGGACTTACGCTTCAAGTCGGCCGGGCATAGCGAGTACCTGTTGTACTTTTTTCGAACCCACCAATTGATATGCTACGGTTGGACACTTGATTGCTTTGGAACGCTCTATTGTCAGGCGAGCACTCCATTCGATCTCCGAGATATATTCTTTTGGATCATATCCAGCTCGGAAATAAGCAACGGCAACCTCATATCCATCACTAGGTCAAAATAGGTTCGTCAATAAAAAAACAATCAAAAAAACATGCATCGGGAGGGGTGAAGGGAGTCGACATTTACATTCTTAGCACCTTGCTTGCTTTGTCCAGTTCGCCACGCTCTCCAATATCAGTTAATGTTCGCCGAATAAGTAGGATGTTATATCTAGTTTGGATAAAATAAAATTGAAAACTATTCAGTGATAAATGATTGCAGCTCTGTCGCGAAGAATATTACCTTTCCAATAGGGTATATTCTGCCCATCGCTGATCGAACGCATTTCTTTCACCTGGTTGGACGATGATCATCGCTACCGCACTTTGATTCAACAGAGGATTAGCTAACATCAACCCAAGATGAAACGCAATATAGAACTTACTTTTTTACACCATATATTTCATGAGATAGCGCAATTCCTTTGGCCAGTGAATTGAGGGCTTCGTTCTTAGGTAGTGCGGTGGAGTCAATGGCTTGCTGCGAGTTTTTGTCGAGGAAAAAGCCGGTCGTTTGATGGAGATATCGATGCAACTCGCCAGTAAGAGTGGAAAGACTGCCGAAGCTGGAGGCAATCGTGTTGAATTCCACTTGTCGAATGGCCAGATCACCTGTCTCTTGTTGTGTATGAAGGAGGTAGTCACAACGGTGGAAGCCAAATGAAATAGGCTTTAAAAGAAAGCACAAAAGCACTCAATCGTTTGGCACAAGATTATGCAACTTAGCCGTTACTTACTTGGGCGATCCCTTCCTTCCTCACCTGGCAATAAATGTCATAGAGTTGTTTCATGAAATCGTCGACGGTTGAAAGACTATGAAATCCAAGATTATAATCCTACACTTCTAACTTCGAATTATATCGCCGAAGCTCACCTTTCCATGACTTCTCTCAGGAAATTTTCATCGGTTGCGCACCGATGAATCAGCCTATTGAATAATGGCTGCACCGCAACAGCCCGCTCGAAACAGTGGCGGGGAAATGGAGATGGAAAAAGAGCAACTGGGGCGTGAGTCACATACGCGTCTGATGAATTTGCATTCGAGGCCGAGGGGCGAATGACAAGGCCGCGTCCGAGTGCAAAATCGACGGCCAGATCGCGGAGCTGTTTGAGTTGTTTGGGAGGAAGCTGAGGCGGATAGTCGGGGAGAACCATTTAGGATTGTATTGGATGAATTAGCAACTTGATCGAGGCACTTTTATATAGAAAATGGAAAATATAAGAATGGGACGGTTGAAGAGCAATAGTTTTAGATGTCAATCATTAGTCAGCGCGGTGTTGTAATAATCTGACTGCATCCTTTCTACCTAATTTTGCTCTGGTCGTACGAAAATCTATGTATTCATGCCTATTTTCCGAGCTAGAGGACCTTTCTCAAAGTCCATGTACATTCTCTCGTCCTGTAAACGAAAGGCGCCTTGTAGCCACCGAAGAGGAACCAAAACCGTCATTAGTATCTTAAGAGGCTTCGGACCTATTTCTCTTTCGGATCCCCATCGCAAAAATACCCCGAAATAGCATGCCAGATAGGACACGGTAGACTTGATTCCAAAGCGAGTCTCTACGATGGCTCGTAATTGCTACTATTCTCAGAAGAGTACTTGGATACTTCAAAACTATGGATTCACGAGGTCCATAACTAATAGATACTTGCAAAAAGGATGGATAGTCTCGTTGTTTTTTATTATTTTGTTATTAAATCCAGTACTAAAACAAAAATTGCAAAGAAAATAAAATAGCGTTTATGACACAAACTCCATCAGCCAACATTTGTTTATCAGAAATGATCAAGGCGTGTATACTCTCAAAATATTTCCGAGGATGGGCGGATGTCCAGTTCATGAGTCCATACGCTCTTGTCCTGCTGGTAGAGATGGAAATAGGTCTCGGCTATCTTGTCCGGGTTCAACATTTTCCCATCCTCCAGGTTGGTCATTGACTTGGTGCTATCATTTCAAGCTCGTTAATCACTCATCATCCTATAACAAAGCTGGTCCTGTAACTTACCGGTCACTGCGAATAATACCATCGACAATGACGTGACTAATATGGATTCCTTGCGGTTGGAATTCACGGGCAAGCGATTGCACTAGGGCCCGAAGGCCGAACTTGCCGGTCGAGAGAGTAGCAAATCTAAACATGGATGAAGTGATCAATACAGCGGATCAGGTAGAAGCGTTAAAAGAGGATTCGTTGTACTTTGCTGAGCCCCTCAGAGAAGCAGTGGCCCCCGTGAAAAGCAGAGTCCCTTTATTGTTCTTCAGCATTCGCGGAATGAGCTGTTGCGAAAACAAAAGCGCTCCCAAACTAATAAAAAAAAAGACCTGAGTCAGCTCTCGTGCTCTTAGTTCTTGGAGTTCTTCTCTCATCATTACCAGTTCACCTTCCAAACATTAGTGAATTTCTCGGGGTCAATTTCCAAAATGCTCTCTCTGCTAAAACCTCCTGCATTATAAATTCCCACTTCCCATGCCGCTGAGGACCCGTATTTTTGCTCAATTTGCTCGAATGCATTTTTCACGGATTCCGGTGAGGTGATGTCGCACTGGAACGATGCGGCATTCCCCCCTTGTTTCGTGATGTCGGACTGTAGCTGGGTGAGGAAATCTTGGTTGCGAGCAAGCATAGCGACAGAAAGATTCTGGCTGGCAAATTTGCGAGCAAGTGACGCGCCAAGGCCAGGACCAACGCCAACGATAACGGCTAATTTCGACATTGTGATGGGTGAAAAAAAGTGACGTGGAGAACGCTCGGTGGGAAAGTACTGGGCTCGCGTCTTTTATACCACCTCATTTGCCACTATTTGACTGTACTTTTTCCCCCGCCACAGGGCTGTTGATTAGTCAAGGATTTCGAAATCGGGAGGCTTCGAAGGCATTAGAAATCGTATTCGTGTGATCTACAATTGCTTAGTAAATTTTAGGAGCTATTGGTTTTTTTCATGACTTCCCTCAATATTCCTTTATCCGCTCGTTTGACACCAACATGTCATCTCGCCTTATACTCTCGTAATTAGACTCTCCCATCCCTACCACACGTCATTTGAGCGCCCGTGCAGGCATATGTCATTGGGGAATATTAAGCAATTATATCACTTTGAATATCGTATATATCCCGTATGCAGGCGGGAGTGGGGGAGTCCAAAGTTTGATCGACGCCTTTGACATAATGCTGCATAGATAGAGCAGGCAATTTAATATAAATTGCAAACGCGAAGAACACTTCGCGCTATTTCTTCATCCATCTTTACTTTTTCTCAAAGAAACTCAAAATGCTTTCATTTCTTCGACATGTACACTTTGCATTAGGGTTCGTTTGTCTAGTTGGCCTGCTGGTCAGCGCAGGAAATGCAAAGGAGACCCTGGCTGTGTCCACCACAGGTATATGAAGAGCCTTTTGTGCTCGCCTGCAAATGTCACAAAACCATTCTTAACTTTGGTCACATGCAGGACATAGAATCGAGAAGCGCCATGGCCATTTTTCCTCGGCCAAAGAGTCCAAGCACGAGAGCGAGCAGAAGAAGCCGGAGAAAGTGCGGGGCGGCAAGCACAAGGAGGTGGTCAGAAAGAAGATCAAGAGCAAACCTCACCATTCGTTGTTGATGTCAAGTCACCAGCGCGAGGTGACCGTGTCAACGCGAGCGGGAACAACGATTCCCACCTCCAGCTTACCCTCCACCCTCCCGTCCACACCGGCTCCCAACCTTGCGCAGGCCTCTAGCACTGGCGTCGGGCCCTCTTCGCCCGGCTCCCAGGCCGGGAAGAGCCAGGACCCGCAGCGGACCCAGACGCTTTTCGAGTCCGGGGCCGCGCGGCTGCGCCCCGCCGTTGTTTTATTGCTGGCGCTTGTCAGCACCGCAGTCATCGAACGGCTCCCGTTGTAGTTGGTGAGCGGGGGGAAGCATAGCAAGCGCTGATAATTATAAAACCGAGAGCTCAGGCTTATATTAGCTTTAGACCAAATAATTTTATTTTGGAACATGACCCGTGGAGTTGCGGCCGAACTTATCGATGACCGAGCACAACCCACAAAAATTGCTCTCCGCCGTTTTCCATTGGAAATCTCGCGGGGGGCCTCATCAGCTTCGCGGTGGAGCCCGGGGCACTGATCAGCACCGACAGCAATTGCACCTTCATTTCCGGATGCGGGCTCATTTTCATTTTGCATCCTATAAATAACGCCGGCCTCCCCTAAACCAAATCCGCCTTGCATCTTGCTTTCCCCCCTTCTCTCTGTTTCCCTCGGTTTCTCTTCCATCCTAGTACTTTTGTAGCTAATCCTAATCCTTGCGTCCCCCAACATGGCCAGGCTCAACCGCATTCTTCTTACCTCCATGGTTGCCCTCCTCCTTGCCGCCGCCGTGACCAAGGCTGCCCATGAGGGAGAGGCCCACGAGGGCGAAACCACCTCGAGCGTCGGGCAGGACGGCCCCACCATCACTGAGGTCGCCTCCGAGGGCTCGGAGGAGCAGGCTACCACCTCGGCTTCCGAGAGCTCCAGCTCTGCAACCGGCTCCGTTGCAATCACGTCGCCGGCCAGCGCGCCCGTTTCCTCCAGCTCATCTTTGACCAGCGCTGCGGCCTCCAGCGCGACCCCTCCCCCCACTGCTTTCTCGGCCTCGGCCTCTGTTGCAAGTGTCTCGGTCTCCTCTGCTCTCTCTGCTCGGCCAAGCAGCAGCGCTGCATCCGCCGTGTCCTCTCGGCCGGCTGCTGCCTCCACCTCCTCACGGCCAAATAGCGCGTCAAGTGCATCGGGTATCGCTGCTGGCTCTGCTTTGATGCTTCCTGTGGTGGCTGCCCTGAATATGCTGTTGTAGAGGAGAGAGAAAAACTTGTTAGATTGTGTGATTTTATTTCCGCTTAGTTCTGTATTCCAATGATCGGTATTTCTACTTTATTGACACCCTCAATAATTAAACGCATTTTTTACTATACATTAAACGGGAACTTGGATATGATACTGGAATCGCTGGAATGCCAGCTACCCCTCATTCCTCAAATTTTTCTTGGCAATGTTCAAATAGTCAACGGAAGATAGCAGCATCATGGGGGGGGGGTTAATATCGAGATAAAAATTCACTTAATGCACGTATGCTCCTCCCTCATCTCTTTCTCTCTATTACTTAAGGAAAAGCGAGGAGAGTGCTAGTCTACACTAAGTTCAAAGAGTTTTTCGAGATGGTATCCAGTAAATGATGTGCAGACCAAGTGTATGATCTGGTCAGAATCTATAAAAGAAGTAGATTATAGGATCGCACATAATACTACTCATGGATGAGAGATGCCTGTAATGTGAATGGGAACAGCCCTAGATAAATGTGGAGAAAGAGGTTATGGCCACATAACCTTGAACCATAGTAATGTTTGAATAGGTATATTGGAGTGCCCAGCGGTGATATTCGCTGTTGAGCCCAAAGGAGGCAGGAACGGCTCTTGATTTGTTGCTGAAAAACAAAGGGTTATCTTCATGATATTCAAGTATATTAGAGAAAAGAAAACCATACAAACAAGCACAACAATGGAAAGGGGTGAGAAAAATAAACGATAACTTAGGAAACCTCGCCTCCGCCAACACGGATCGCAAACCTAAACAGCTGTCCTAGGTCGACGTAGCGTCTTTGCGACCGCTCGATGTAACTCTTCACAGAGCGCTTCAGATGCTCTATGCTCGCATAATGCTGGTCGATGAGGCTAATCATCTCCTGCATATCGATGTCCCCACTGGCCCTTTTCTTGGCCTTTTCGATGTCTACCAGCGAGCTGTAGTAAACCAACTGGGTATACAGCGCCGAATCCGTGTACTATATAAATAAGGAGAGGGAGAGGTGAGGGGATGGGTTCCAAATCAACGTGGAAACATCGATCCTACCTCGGGGGCCATCGATCCACGGCATCCCTGGTTCAGGCATCGTCTCCCGTAGACCGATATCATTCGCGTCCGATGCTGGCAGGATTGGTCGTCGCACACCATCCACCCCTCGTAGTACCTAGTAATGTGGGAGCGGATCTCCCCGATAAGCTGCACCTCCAGTGACGCAAGCGGCATGATTTGCGCACATTCAGGGCACACCAATCCCGAGCTTAGGCTTGGTTTCCCTTGCGTCTCTTCTTCAGGCTTGTTCTCCCTCACTACCCCAACGAACTCGCGGCGTTCCCCGCAGTGGGCACAGCGTGGTTGGAACTTATCCACCAATTTGAAGCGCTCCTCGTCGGGAATTTGGGATTCAAGGGTTTGCGCTCTTTCATCCGTGCTCGAGGTGGTCGAGCGGAACTTGGCGGGATCAAGCCCAAGACAGTCGGCAATGCGGGCTCCATCAGTGCCCTCAATAGGATCGCAGAGACGCGCAACAGGAGGATGAACTTGTTGCTGCAAATACCACTCCAAATCTGACGAAGTAGTGAAGAGAGCATAGCGAGTTAATATCCATCCTATCCATCGGTGGGTTCCAGTGCAGTGGCATCGACTCACCAATCTTCAAGCTCTCATTACGAAGTAAATCCTCGGGGTGATAGGCTCGCTCTGCAAAGCTCTTCCCGGCCATCTCACTCTCCGACAAGCAGATGACATAGGGTATTGTTTCGCCTGCGCGCACCATTTGCCCGCGAGCTTTCATTCGCAACGCCACCTGAACGTGGGGCTGTCCTTTGGCATCCGTGTAATGCTCAGGGGGTTTGGTCAGATTCTATGAAAGAGATAATATGGAAATGAACATTTCCCTGCCATAAAAAAAAGGAGACATAAAGGGTGCTCTTCTTTGCAAACCTTGTAAATGACGAATTTTTCAATGGGAATGTTTCCTAGTCTCGCTTCTCGCGACACTTCGGACAAATGCTCATGAATTCGATTCACCACCTCCTCCTTGTCCACGCTGGAGAGAATCTGTTTAAGCACATATCCTGACACATCGTGCGACAGTCCACACCAGTCTCTGCGCACCAAGTCCAGCCCCTTGGTCTCCATCGTGGTCTCCACCGTGCCGTCAGCACGCTCTTCCGTCACGAGAGCAGCATACTTCTTCTTCTTAAGCAGGAGCATCCGCCGGAAAAAGCCGTCCATCTCAATCTCAAGCCGGCGATACCGCTCGTTGACAAGCCGCTTGAGGTCATTGCCGATGCGCTTCACCTCATCGAGCTCGGTTTTGTCGGTGTAAATCATGATGGAGTCTGTGTCGCCATAGATAACATTCAAGTGGATGGATTCGGCGAGATCCACCGTATTTTGCAAGATTTCTCGACCCTTGGAGGTGATGAGCATGGCGAGCGGCTTGGCATAAAAACGCGAGCCAGTAAACCCAAGACACCCGTACATACTGTTGGCGGTCAGTTTGAGGGCCTTTTGTCGAATGTCCAGCTATAATAGGGACTTAAGCAAGAGAATCATGCATTGGAGTGCAATGAAGAGATTTACCTGGGTGTGTTCAGCGAGGGTGAGCTTTGGGTCTTTCATCAAACCTTTCACTTGTCGACGGCGCTCCACTAACACTCCAAGCAGCCGCGGAAGTATGCCCTCCTCGACTGAGCTACTTGGTACATCAGGAGTTTGATCTTCAACATCCTGCAAAATATGGAGAACAGGTCATTTAGAGTTCTACGGGTCTGTGGGTGGTTTAGAAGGAATTACCGCTCCCTTTTTGCGCTCCACAGTGGTAAAGCACACGTTGTATTCTTGAATAATCGACGGGTATAAGCTGTTGAAGTCCAGAAGTAGCACATATTTGTCATAGAGGCCTCGTTTGGGGTCGAGAACCAAACCTCCTGCATAAGCAGGTTTTCGTCTACTGCCCCTTGACTTTGGATTATCTAGGGGGTAGAAGGATAAAATAGAGCCCAAATTAATTTTTTCTCCTCTTTCTCAACGGTTATCGGGAGAGCTTACCCTCTTCGTCCTCTTCTGCGTCGCCCGCTCCCTTTTTCGCAAACTTTCCGGCGTTTTTATCCGGGCAGATATACTTTCTCCGATGGAATTCGTGGAGCAACAAATATTCGTTCCGCTCTGCCCGGCCACCCGTTAGAGTGCGCCCCCATAGATTTCCGGCAATTCTCGTGAGCTGTCTTGTCAGAGGGAGCACCTGCATTCTCTCCATGAGTTTTCCCGACAGGAAAGCGTCAAACTCACAGTGCTGGATGAGATGCACCAGTTCCCGAGCATTTGAAAAGCACTCGGGCACCTTCTCGTGGCCCATATCTTCACGTTGGATACGTAGCTGCGTTAAGGCAAGTGTCTGCAGACTGTAGCTTTTAGAGCGAACAAGATCCTGGCATAGGAAGCTTTAGGTTAGAAGATGCTTCGCTGGTCCTTACACTATCTAGTTTACCTTGGCAGCAAGATAAGTATCGCAAATTAATCTGCCGCTTACAATCATACGCTGGATATAGGTGGAGTCGGTGTTTTGAAATTTAGGCCATCTGGGTTGGATTCAAGAGAAAAAATCAATCCTGTGTCTGCGGCAGCCAAATCTCTGAGTGCTACTTACTGTCTTCTCCGTAATCGTCCCAGTCTGGACCACTCTTCCACACCCGTGGCCTTCATTCGGTGCAAGAGAACATCGAGATCGAACCCGATTATGTTATGCCCTATCAGAACATCCGGATCGACTTGGCGTAGGATGCTCACGAACCGATCGAGTAGCGCGCGCTCCTTTTGCGTCACGTCTACTTTCATTTTCTCGCGCTTGAGAGTTTCGAGAAAACCAACGGGAAACCGCACGTCGGACAGTTGGCGTATGGCCGTGAATCGGGAATGGGGTCGTCTCTCAATAGGGGTGGTGTCTTCCAAACTTACTATGAATTGGGTAGCACTTCATTAGAAAAGTTTAAATCTAAAGCCAACTCAATCAAATAGGCTCCTCACAGTTTGGAAAGATCAGTGCACTTGCTACTACGACCTCATACATATGATCACGGTGATTTACCACCGTCCTTAAGTTGAGACTCAGAGCACACAATGGAGGATCCTCAGGAGGATTTTCTTCAATCGGGCGGATTGATTTGGGGTCGTCGAGGGTAAACTCGAGGCGACACCAAGATTTACGACGGTGCTCTTCTCTTACTTGCACTGCATTTCCAATGCGAAGCCAGCATGGTCCCATGAGGTTGCGCTTGATAATGAAATGCTCTTGAGCATTGGTGTTTGTGCCGAAAATACGACTAAATGTTTTGCCACTGAGATCGCTAGGGAGTTGAGGTTCTGAAAGAAAAAGAAATTAATGACACTGTCGATTTCTGTCTAAAATTGAAAACCCACGATCAAAGTCATATTCGATCTTTAAATAGTTCGATTCAGCGGGAATTCCTGGCAACTCAAAGGCATATTTTCGCTCCACCTCTTTGGCGGCCCATTTCATGATCTTATGGCGTGTGCAGATGGCGTCAAGTTCTTCATACACGTCCATCATGCTCACTGCTGACTGTGTCTCATTACCTTGATCTGATCCATCGTTATCAAACAAAAAATTAGTAGATGCACGTTGATGATCAAATTTTGAGATAGCTTACCATCGAGTTTAAAAGGACGAGGAAGAACAAATAGGTTTCGTTTTACACCGGTGACTCGCACACAACAACTCACATACGTGGATGAGGCCTTATCCTGCACTTTTCCAAATAAATAGATGGGACGCTCCTTTTCTTGGGTATTTTCGAACGCATCAAACCAGTACATTTGGAGCTCATCCTCCCCTAATTCAGGGGTGTCTTCTGACTTGTCGAAAGATCCTTCAACCGATAAAGGCGCAGCATGTTCTCGCATCGAGGCAAGCATTTGGGACATATCATCAGAATAGCTAGGCTTAGCGTGCTTCATTCGATCTTCTGATTTGACATGCCCATTGGTTGCATGCTCAGGCTGGCTTTTTTCCACCTCACTCATTATATCTATTGATATGTCTTCCAGTGGCATATCACCAAATTCGTCATCAAACGGATCGACTGCTCCGCCACTGAGAGCTTCATTTTTCTCGGCATCATTTTCACTCTTCACAATTGCTATGGGTGCTTTAGCAGACACTTTAGCGGTAGGCCCGGCCTCGGTTGTTTTCAGATCGAAGACAGAAGAGCTTGGTCGATTTAGGTCCAAATCCAGGTCAAACTCTTTTGGCTTTGTTAGCTTGAAAATAGGGGTTGGGGCTGGTTTGGGTCTGACGCGTGTTGAAGTTGAGGAAGGGTCAATATCGTCTTCTAAATCGCCCAGTAGATTTGCCATGAAATCTGAGTCGTCTTGAGTGACTGTAACCTAGAGCATCATAAAGGGCTTAATATCACTAAAAAAATTAAATAACTAGTATCCCTTCTACCTTTTTCGGTTCTATTGAAGAATCTGCTTTCTTCTTGAAGAAGGAATTGATCATTTGTTTGGATCTGACTCGTTCCGTCTTCTTCTTCTCGCTCTTGTCTCTTTTACGTTTTGAACCGGCTGTGGAAAATGCAGAATATATTGAAAAGCCTTAATATTCCGTGCACGTATTCGATTTCTTTTCGTATTTACCCTCTTTTTCCTCATCCGAGTATTCCTCATACGGTTCTTCCTCCCATGCATCCAATCCGTTATCGACATATCCGCCGTCATCGTCATTTTCTACAAAATCGTCTTCCGCCTGCCGTTGCCTGATCAAGGACCGAAAATCTTCTTCATTCACTTCTTCAAATATCTCCTCCGCGTCGCCGACCTTATAGTGTTTTAAGTATTTGTCACCACTTTTCTTAAGCTCACGTAATTTTGCAAACTTGTCCGGTTTAGGGTCAATTGCGCGACGCTTGCGGCGATCACTTGCCGCAATCGGTGAACTCATGAGGTTGGGCTAAGGGAAATAAGATACCACCTTTATTAAAACTCGGACCTTCTAAAGCATTTTTGAAAACACACTACCTTTGGCCTGTGAGTAGAGTAAGGGAAGAAGGGGGTAATTTCGTAGAAAGCAAGTTTTCGCGAAAAAAAAAAATTGGAAAGTCGCGAATTTTCAACGCGTTTTCATTGAGATCTAAGCCATTAAGAGATTTCAGAAAAATTTAATTAGAGTCAAAAATTCTTGACTTGTTTTCCTTCTTTTATCGTTCCTCTTTGCCCATTAAATTGCATTTTCTTAATTGAGTACCTATTTCATTCTATTGTTTCTTCATTCGAACAACTTTTTCCTTATCTTTGCGTACTGTTTGGCCAGTCAGAACTTCCGGAGGTTTCACTGTGCTGAGCTGGTAGTCGATTTTGCTGCCCCATTACTGCGATCAGGGGGATCCTATTATTCCTGAAGAGTTATATATTTCTAGAAAGACTCTCCCCTTCTATTTCTAGTCGGCAATCTGAAAGAGGGCATTATATTTGTGTTGTATCCTTCTTTATTTCCTCTCTTTTCATTCATTACTCCGCCTCGAACGCCTAGCTTTCTAGTAACTTAATGTCTATTAGGGGTAATGTCAAGTAATAATAGGTAAATTTCTAGTTTTTCTCTGCATTCTGAAGATAAGGGTGTTCTAATTCTTCATTTTGGTTGCAAGATCTTTCAAATCCATCGAAGAAGAATTAGCATATTACAAACAAAAGGCCCAGCAGCTTGCAGAAGCACTCTACGAAACCCAACAAGGTCTCGAAGAATTTCAGCAATCTTCTCGCGATCTTGAGGAAGAGCTAGAACGTGAATTGGAGCACCGAGATAAGCGGTGTAAGGACTTGGCATCTCGATTGGAGGGAATGCGACTGGAGGGTGAAGAATGGAAGGTAATTATTGTCCAGAGGAGCCTTATTGCGTGGCAATTCAGCCAATTTAATGAGTTGTAAAAATGGAATGACCTTGCAGTGCTGACACCTAAGCCATTTAATTGTAATTTTTAGGCAAAATACCGAGAGTCGAAGCGAGAAGCCAATCTGACCATCAACCAGTTGCAGAGAGAAATTGATACACTTCGTCAATTACACGAGAAATTCAAGACACGCACACGGGAGTTAGAATTAGATAATGACGATTTAGAAAGAACAGAGCGGTATATATCTATTCTAAGGGAGGCATTTCTGACATATGCGTATTCATGTTTGTTCTCTTGTACCACTATTAGGGCTGCAAAATGCTCATTACAGGACATGGAGACAAAATACAATAAGCTCATGGAGCGTTGTGTTATTTTGGAGAGTGAAGTAGAGATTAAACACCAGTTAGGAGAACAGGTTCAGAGATTAAAGGATGAGCTAAGAGGTTTGTAAACGCATACTCATTATTCAATCTTCCGTCACTAAAAGAGCCAACCCTAGATACAAATCTGGAACTTGCCCTCCTCAAGTCTAAACAACAGAGCTCCGTCTCGGCAGAAATGCCAACTGAACGAAGACGTAGTACCCGCCTTCCTAAGGTCTCGACTTCCATGAATGGGCTTTCAAGAAGTATGAACAGCGCAGTGGACTCGGCGGAATCTCCTCGATCACCCGTCCCCCCATTAACACCCACCCAACGGCTGCCTACACCATCAAATGGCAGGCGAACTCCCACGAACCAAATCTATGGCTCGCGTCTCCCTCGATCACCTTCCTCGACCCTCATTTCCCCTCCTAGCATCTCGACCAGAAAATCGAAAAACACCGTACGAATGGTTCAAGAAATGGTTGGACGTGTGAGGGTGAGTACGATATATTGTTTGCATAATGGTTGGTAGCTTATTTTTCACTCCGGGTATGTTAGAATTTGGAGGCGAGATTGCAATCTTGTCGTTCTCTTGTTACACCTCTCCTTGACACGCACATCCCAGTTGCTCCCAACTCAACCCTATATTCCCGTCCCACCTCCCCATTACGCGCTGGTGTGTCGCCTTGTCCATCACTACAGTCTTCTGTCTCATCCACTGGGAGCACAATGACCTCGGGAAGTAGAAAATATCGGAGATCTAGCGGGGCCGTGACAAGGAGTTTCTCGGGCACCGGATTATCTTGACTATAGAAATTTTTATTACCCCATGTTTGGAACAGGATTTTGGCTTAATTTTTCCCATTTATTCCTATTTTGTTGAGTAGCTTTTTAATACGGGATGAATAAATACAAATGCATGTTGTTCACCGAGTCGAGACCTTGGGTAGAAATTTGTCGAGCTTAACCCAATATTTTGTTCCGCAAGCTTGCCTCCAATCGTCCCATTCTATGATATTTGGTTAAACTAATATTCATGATTGATATAATGCAACAGCATATTGCAATCCAAATTTAGAATGTTAAATATCACCTGCAATTTATTTGTCTCCCACTACTGCTTTAGTGTAGAAACATGTATTTGAAAACCTCAGCAGAAAGTGGTGGTTAATCATTAAATTTTAGTTGGCAAATATTACAACTGAAAGCGGAGAGAATTATCGCTCTCTTTACAGAAATCCAAGCACTTTAATTTACCTTCGCAAATCCTAGCACCATCTCTGCACATATCAATGCAACTTGTAAATGCTTCAATGGCCATATTTGACTGGACACATCTTTGTCTACATTGCCCATAAACTCTTTGGTCGAACCAGTAATAGCAGCCTGATTTCATACCCGACGGCCTCTTTGATGCTTCACAAACAACCAATAACGCGTAGGTTTCGTTGAGCATTTTAATTGTACAGTTGCTCATTTCCTTGCAACTCTCCAACCTAGATTGGAGTTGGTGTCGTTGAGGATTCTTACAGTATGGAGGCGGGAATTGAGCGACTATAAGACTCACAAAATGGGTTAAGATCATAAAAATAAAGTTCGTCTTGTAAAAATGAAAAATGATCATCTTCGCCCCAATACTAGGAATGAATCCTCGAGTAGGCACACGAAAGTTGAATTGAAGCGTTCACTTCCGGTTTTCCCATTTTTACTCTAACTTATATATAGACCTCACAGGAGAGTTTGGATGACTTCATAAACTTCACAGCGGCGTTTATGGTTTGTCAAAGCAAAAAACCTACTTCAAAGTAGATCATATTCGTATGATGGTTTATTGCGTTCGAATATAATACGAAGAACTTTTTCTCGTATCTATGCATTGGAGAAAGCAGCTGTTTTAATTCGTAAAAGTTAAAATCTTCCAACCGATATTTATATTATTGATTTGGCAATTCAAAAGTACTTTTCGCATCTAGCTTCAAATCGATTGATGTTTTTATTCATCTCTCCTTTACTCAACTTAAGCATAAGGAAGCTTTGGAGAAAAATAATCTCAAACTTGATTGTTATTGATTATAGTGAGGAGATAAGGAAACGTTTGTTGAAATTGGATTTCGCTTAAAGTACTTTTATTTCGATTTTGATTTCATATATTTATTTTCGTTCATGTTTACTTGAAATATATTTGAGAAATAGTAGATAATGGATTTTATTAGCAAGTTTCTGAATATACGAAGTGAAGTTAGGATTTGGAGAAGGAGAAGTTGATATGAAGGTTATATGGAGATAGATTAGGTTTGGTTATCTTTTTAATCGCATAGCATCCAAATTTAATTATCTGTCCCCTTTCAAGGTCTCACTGCCGGACGGTCCAATACTTACTTCTCTTGAAGAGCTATTTTCCATCAGAGCTAAGTACTAGCCTCCAAACCGAGCTCGTGTGACTCCCAGAATACTTGTGTGCATTTTCCGCTGCCCACGTCCCATTGCCTGACGGTAATATCCCTACTACCAGTGTAGAGCTGCTTCCCGTCGGGACTATGCATCAGACCCAAGACAGAGTCCAGGTAGGCCTGAAAGATCCGTATTATTAGTTATTGCAATGTCGATAATCAGTAGAGTTATGCAATCCTGCGTTTTTAGAGTCAACTTTTACATTAATTATTGTAAAACCTGCTGGGGGAAGAGGACAAATTAAGGAATACTGGGGTGGTCAATGCGCTATGACGATAATCTCGATTTTTGCGGGAGGATTCAAAGGATTCAAATTATTATTTCTAAAATTGCCCCATTTACCAGTGATATCACGAATTGATTCATAGCGTTTATTTTCAACACAAAGGTAACTCCTGATATGATCAAGGGTTTTACGTCTTTATTAAATTCCTGCACAATTGTAGCAATCACCTTATTAATTTTGGCTGCTTTTACAAAAATTTATTTAATAGGAGGGGAAAAAATTTCAGCTAAAAAAACTACATATTAGGGATTTGAACCCTTATTGAAATAAAAAAAACTATGTTTTGGAAATCTTTAATGCTGAGCCCAAGTGATCGTTTTGAGATCAATGCCCTCCTGCACCATTTCCCAGAGCGGGCTCATCTCCCGCAATCTGCTTACGTGAGTGAGAACACGCTCAACAACAAAATCTATTTCTTCCTCTGTCGTAAAGCGTCCAATTCCGAACCGAATGCTGCTATGGGCCATATCATCCTCGGCTCCCAGGGCACGTAGTACATAGGAGGGCTCGAGTGAGGCAGAGGTACATGCTGAACCAGAGGAGAGGGCAATGTCTTTGAGTGCCATTAGAAGGGATTCACCCTCGACATAGGCAAATGAAAGATTCACACAACCCGGGTAGCAGTTGCCACCTTCACCATTACGTACGACGTAAGGGAGTTTGCCGACGATACCATCAATTAGACGTTGGGATAGTGCAGAAATTCGTTTGTGATCATACTATAAACGAAAAGGTAACAACAGTAAGAATATGAACTTTGTAGATTGGTCAAGCTTATGGCCTCAGCACCCCTGCACACAACTCATTGCAAAATCTCACGACTATTATAGTTGTGATTTTGCTCGAATATGTAGTGAAGTATTATTGATATTCGCTTTTTTAGGCGAATTTTTCGTCATCGGCCAGACAAGAAAAATGAAACGTAAAATCTTACCTCCATCTCATTTTTCGCGAGACGGCAAGCCTCTCCAAACCCAACTGCAAGAGGAGTCGGCACTGTGCCTGAGCGTAGACCACGTTCTTGTCCGCCCCCAGAGATAATTGGTTCGAGCCGCACTCGAGGTCGACGTCGGACATATAGAGCTCCAATTCCCTTGGGGCCATAGATCTTGTGGCCCGACAGAGACATAAGGTCAATGTTCATTGCATTAACATCCAGTGGGATCTTGCCGAGAGCTTGAGCTGCGTCAGTGTGTAAAAACACCTTATGTTTACGACAGATACGCCCAATCTCCTCTATGGGTTGAATGACACCGATCTCATTGTTCAAGGTCATCACAGAGACAAGGGCCGTCTCAGGTCTAATCGCTTCCTCCAAGACCTTCAAATCGACCAAGCCATTCTTTTGAACGGGTAAATAGGTTACCTCGAAACCATCTTCTTGCAAATACCGACAGGAGTCAAGAACACATTTATGCTCCTAAAAAATATTAAGGTTATGAATATTGAATACTAGCATGGTAGCAAGAATATTTACCGTCTGTGTAGTGATAATATGATTCTTTTTACTACGATAAAAGCGGGCAACCCCCTTAATGCTCAAGTTATTTGCCTCCGTCGCGCCTGAAGTAAACACTATCTCTTTTGGATCCGCGCCAATAAGGTTGGCAATGTGCTAAATTCCGGTTCAGAGTTAAATCTCTCTCCAAAAAAACAAATCAACCTAACCCACAGCACAAATCTAAAAGCTTACCTCTCTTGCATCGTCCACTGCCTTCTCACTCTCCCAACCATATTGATGGGTACGAGAATGTGGATTTCCGTAATACTGAGTCATGTAAGGCATCATAGCATCGAGAACTCGGGGATCCATAGGAGTTGTCGCCTGATAATCAAGATATATGGGACGACCAGTTTGCTTCACAACCTTTTCCTCGAAACCATGTTGATCTTCAGATATTGATACATGGATTAATAATCAAAATACATTTAAGACTAGAGGACTCGCTGGTGCACTCACCTTGTGAAGGGGCTACGGTTGTGCTGCTCGATGCTATTTCAGCACCTCGATTTTGAGATGCTGTAACATATCCCCGCGAAACAGCACTTGGCACAATGGGGAAGTATGTTTTGGGGTAGATCAGGGGACGATATCGAGAAGGCCGCAGAATGCTACGAAGAAGTGCTCGGCTTGACATTATTATATTCCAATAGCCAGGTAAAATTATGCCAGCTCAAGTAAACGAATTAGATTAAAAGAAGGAAAGATAATTCCAAGTCAGTGAGCTTTAGTAACAACGGAAGAAAGGGTTGGTGTCCGAACCAAATACAAAACATACAAAAATCTGATAGTGCGATTGATCCGTTTTGATCTCATATCCTGCATTAGGTCATCTCGAATCACCCCACTCCTTTTTCTCAACAATATCGACCCTATTTCTTATTATTCTTCTTTACATCTCTAATAATCAAATCTTATTAATCTCCTTCAATCAATACCAGCCATTATCCCTTTTTCTTGTTCTCCATTAACATATTTACATTTGATTTGTTTTTCTGGTTTTCTACTCAATTCCTTTCTTATTTTTCGACTCTGATACCCTTTCTATATATTCGATTATTCGTTTTTCCCACCTTCAGATTTATAATCCTCTACGATAAACCGTTCCCCTCTTCCTTTTCTAACGAAGAATGCAACAGCATTCCACCACTTCGTCCTCCCCTGGTTTGAAGCAACAACAGCAACAACAGCCGTCGGCACAGCGCCTTGCGCATCCAACCGCTTTCCACCTTCAGCAGACCCTCATCCGCCAGCTGCGAGTAAAAGCTCTCGCAGAAAGCGCTGGGAATCCTTTCGCTGGTACCATTGATCCTCAACTTCTCCATCAATTTCAACAACAACAGCAGCAACAGCAAAATACTGGCAATTCACAGCAAAATGCTATCCCTATCAAGGGCCACAGTTCTAAATTAAATAGTAGTTCGGGAGATATGGATTATGAAACAAGTACTGGAGCTGGTGGTGTGGGCTCACCGATCTCAACTCCACTTGGCTCTCCTATGAACCATCAATGGGAAGGCACAGATGACTATGCCATTGCACAATTGGTGCATTCAGGTGCAACATCTCCGTATGGCCAATCGCCGGCCGATGCCACCCTTTACTCCCCTGGCTCAGACACACACGACTTTTTCATGGATTCAGTAGAGGCTGGGGGATCATCAAGCGTGGGAACGTCGGTAGGGCCAATGGATGTGAAGATATCCGGAGGCTCACGGGCAGCAGCTGCTGCTCTTGCTGGGAGTTTTGGTGCACACCCTATGTCGATGCCTGTAAGACCAAGTGGGACCTGGTTTGGTTCGTTCGATCAAAATTCTCTGCCAGGTAGCCACCCGAATTCATTCCAGATGCAGGCAGGCCTAGACATGGCGAATGCATTCGAAGGGATGGATGAGGCGGAAATCCAGAAGTAATAGCCCAGTATTCATTTTTATCCAATGATGAGAACGCTCATCTATATATTTTGATACTATAGGCAACAATTGCTTTATGAAAAAAGACGGCGTCGCCGCGAGACACACAATGCCGTTGAACGTCGGCGGAGAGACAATATCAATGAAAAGATCCAGGAGGTAATGACTCCTTTCAAACTGTCTTTTCAAACGGGAAAGTCTAACATTTCACGACTCTAGCTCTCCTCACTTCTGCCTGAGACCATGATTGATGGTAGTCAGAAGCCGAATAAAGGACTTATTCTTCGGCGATCGGTGGACTATATCCGTATCCTCCAGCACCAGCTAAACCAGCAAGCAGTTCGAAACCAAGAGTTGGAGTCAAGATTGAGGCAATATCAGGACCAATATGGTGAAGAGGCAAGAAAGGGACAAAGCTGATGAGCTTTCTTTCCCTCATTTGAAGTTTGACTTATATATATTATATATATCTTCTTCTCTTGTGTTTTGAATACGAGTTTGTTGATTATATTTTTTGCTATTTTTACTCTCATGTTAACATTATTAGTGTACGAACACTTGTTACTCTGCCATAATTTTATTAACGCAGTTTTATTTAGTATTGTTTCATTTTTTTTTTATTTCAGATATCCAGTTCAATTTATTTGTATTAAGCTTTCCCCTTTTTCTATCCCCCTATTCCTTTTCCCCTTTCCTTGAGTTTTAAGCAATAAAGTCATCTTAAATCAATCGCAATCCGAGAAACTCTCTCTGTGGGACAGTGAGATAGTATCAAAAGTATGCCAGTGTAAACTGATGCACAAATGTAGTGTCACTAATATTACCATTAGTAATTGATAGCACCACTAATTTAATCAATAAATACAGTCATGACGCACAATTTTTACGCTGTTGTTGGTGCATGTAACTTGTTTGAAAGGACATTAGATAAAATTAGAGATGATAAAAAGTTCGACAGCATAGGCAACTATGACAAATATAGGCATAAAATGTAATGTGAAAAGGTTATGAGGGGGATGTGGATGGCTAGAGTTACCCTTATCTTCTCAGGAGATCAGAATTTGAATAAGGCTTCGACAGCTCAATTTCCAAAAAGGTATAGAGCCATAAGTATACCAATATCCACTAAACCATATTTTATTCGTGTTACAAATGTTAGTTTTATTTGGTGATAATGTGGCAGTATACTGTTAGGCACAGAGATAAACTCAAAGACGACGGTTATCTTTTATTACTCCAATTGTTTGTGAATGATTCCTCATCCTATAAACCTACCTTTTTTTAAAAAAAAAAAAACGAAAGTATAGTTTTGCTATTCAGTATTTATTTACCAAGTGAAAAGCAAAATCACCTAGATAAATTAGAATACTGTACAAAAGAAAAGAGATGGGGTAATATGTTGTAATTTAAAAGTAGTCTGAATCAACATGGCCTGTTAATTTCAAAACTAAAATATCGATTCAAATAAGCCCGTATACATTTCATGTGTGCCTAAAGTCGATGAACACGCACCCATAGTGGGCGTCGCATTGGGAGAGTAAGAGAAGTTCCATAAAGAGGCTCTGTTGTTATTTTCTCTTGTTCGATAAATTTTGTTGATAATTCAAAGTGGAAGCGGGGGATCAACACAGAGGTCATCGTAAGGGATTCTGGCATTGCAAATGTTTGTCCCAGACATACTCTTGGTCTCCCATTAAAGACATTAAACTAGGGTTACAAATCAAAGTTAATATTATCCATATTGGCACATGAATAGTTGCTATACCTTGTACTGCCATTCTTTCTTTACTCCGAGGATTTCTCCTCGCTCATCTCTTTTCAACCACCATTCAGAATTGAATTCTTCCGCGTCTTCTCCCCATATACTTTTATCTCTTGCAATTACATATGCAGAGTATATAACCAAGTCTCCTTCACGTATTATAACTCCATTGGGAAGAACATCAACATGAGCCACGGTTTTTGAGTTTTTTGGGACTGGAGGCTAGAGTCGCAGGGTTTCATCGAAGACGGCTGTGCTATAGTGAAGTACTTTTAGAGTCTCATAGGTAATTTCCTGAAAATTAGAGAGTTCCTCCCGGATCCGAGCCTGAACATCGAGTCGTTGCGTTATCATCAGGAATTGCCAAGAAAGTTGCTGCGCTGTTGTATCACGGCCTACATGAGAGTTAACACGGCAAAAAATTAGCATCGCTCTATTCAACAAGCATGGATGCCTTTACCAGTTATCATAAAATTCAAGATAGTATCGCGCAATTCTTTGTCTGTGAGTTTGCTATCATCTACGCGCCGGTAGTCGAGGAACAAGTCCATAAGATCTTTTTCCTGGCTCTTCAACCCTCCTGCTCTCACTTGGAGACGCGTCCCAAGTGTATTATACGCATACTCATCGAGAATATTTATTGCACTTTGGAATTTTCGACTCTCACTGCTGAGAAACTCTGTTATTCTAAGTTATTCGAGGCAATGGAAATTGAGCAAGGAAAGTGAGAAAACTAGTTTGCTGGAAACTCAAACGCCTTCTATTTACCGAAAAAGTGGGTTATGGAGGCGTCTATCAATGACCATTTGAACGTAGTCAAAGGCGGCAGCAAAAGGAACAGGCGCACTGGTATCATCAAAGCAGTTGAAATGCTTTCCAAATGAAATTCTACCGAAGGTGTCCAAGGTGAAACGGAAAAATAGGCCTTGAAGATCGACCTCTTGCCCTGAAACGGCTGCCCTCTCGAGTACGGATGCGACCTGCATTACCTCCTCGCGAAATACTCCTTCGATCAGTTCATGAAAGCGTTTGATATTGAATATATTAACAGCCTAGAAGGCAAAGGACTCGATTTTAAGCTTCTGTATGGTAATGCATTGTTGTCTACTTTTATTGATGTTTTGCGCTGTATCTTCCATTTATCCCCGTTTGTGATAAATATACCATCGCCCAGCAACTCCTTTAAAATATTTTGCGTATGCGGGCCTTTGTAGAAGTTTTCGAAATGAGTATGCTCTATGTATTCAATACTTGCTGGATTGTGTGCAAATATTATCCGCGGGGCGAATGGTATAGTGACAGTAAGCCATTTCCCGTATTGGGTCCTCCATGCAGAAAAAGATCAAGAATTCGATTGGTATATCGCTTCATTATGAGAGCACTCCCCAAGAGTGGGTACTCTTTAGGACCAGGGAGAGATAAAAAAGTATGAGTGCCCAGTGCATTATTGCGATGCTTGAAGGGAGTGTAGACTAGTGCCGCAATAAAAGGATTAACATGCTTCAAGATAGTAGAAAATACGAGTAGGAGCCTCTTCGAAATCACTGGCATACGGAGCATCAATATAGAAACAAAAATTATAACAGTAGACATTGTTATTGTAAATCAAAATTTAACGATGTGGAGCTGTCGATGAGGGTAACCAAGTGGAATGAAGCGAAAATAAAAAGAACCATGAGAAAAAAAAGAGAAATTATCTCATTCTGTTTCATTGAATAGCTGACAGCGTGAATAATTGAATTCGCAAGGTGCTTATATGCATATAGTATATATGTTCAGTCTACTTCGATCATTTAAGCCGTTTTTGGGTTGGAGTGCATATCAGAAAAGAAAGAGTAACTCGGAACAAAGCCCTTTCGCATCCGATAATTCAGCCAAAATGGACCTGTCATCCCCCACCCGCCTATTTTCACGATGTCGAAGCTGCTTATTATTCATTTTCCAATTGTTTTATAGAAGCATCTGAAAAAACCGGTCTAGAATAGGCGAGGTTAGTCCAAGGCTCAGACGGGGTGTATAACTCGGAGTCAAGCTCCCAGCGCTTTCAACTAAACCTGACAGGAAATATAAAAACCTTGCAATGGAACTTCTTTTTAAAAGATTACTCTAAATTTCAAGTGTATTGAATTTTCCCATATATGTAATTGATGGCTTATTCACGGCTTAGATCGAGGCTTATATGGGGCTTGGCTAGAAAAAATAATATACAAAAAACACCGATAAAATACTAAAAACACGGATTTCTGACATATCCGACATATCCGACAGCTCGTCAGAAAAATATAAAATACCAATTTACAACCCTATCCTAGGATTTGCAGTTTTTAGAATATATTACTGCGGAGAACAGGAAATAACGTCGGTGCACGAAAATAATCTTTGGAGATTTCTACTCCTCCTAATCATTCTTCATGGCGGGTGAAACTGATAGTAAGAAGGCTCTGGTGATCCTGTCCTTTTTGCTCTCCCCTCGCTCCTATGAGTCCTTGTCGCGAATCCTTAAACGCAGGCTAGATCCTACTCCTGAGCAATTCAAAGAATACTGCGACTCAAGGTGAGATTTTCAATTTAGAACGGCGTTCTAGAATAGAAAGGATGCTTATCCCAGGGAAACAAATGTTCTCTTCACCTTTCTTGTGAAAAATGTAGCCATGATAAGCGCTGCGAAAATGCACTGTGTATTCATCCCAGATGTTTACCCGCCGATGTTCGCGCTGGACTTTGGTCATTTTCACGTGGTTACGCGATTATAGCTTTTGTTGATACTGTGCTTGCCATTTTTCGCCGACAACGGTAATTATCAGCTAACTTTCTTTTTTTTTTTCCATTGACTGGGCTTCAATTTTCTCCATTTGACCTACAGTGGAATGAAACTGTTACGTAATTTTTTCAAAAATCCTTCAGCGTTTCAGTTTGGTCTGTTCTTGGGAACATTCAGCACTCTTTACCGCGCCTTACTACGGGCACTAATTACGCTGCGCAGCAAGAATGCGCTATTACCACCGTTTATTGCAGGAACCCTTGCTTCTTCATCCATTTTACTAGACTCCTCTTCCAAGAGACGTGTTAATATTGCACTCTACACACTTACCAGAGGACTAGAGGCCGTTTATAAAGCGGCAAGACAGAGAGGTGCATTACCAGAAATGCCCTGGTGGTGGGGAAGCTGGATTCTCTTTCCGCTTTCATCCGCATTTACATTATATGCATATCTCTTTGAAAACGACACTTTCCCCGTATGTGAAGAACATCTATTTCATCTGCTTGAGCCGGTCTCATACTTCTCATACTTTTTCATTCACTAGAAAAGCTATAGTCGATTCATTATGGCCCGCAGTGGAACCTACGTGGCCAAGCCCTCCACTGAAATGCTAACGTTAAATGGGCACCCATACCCTGACAGTGACACTGTCCGTGATGGCCTGGAGGCCATTTGCAGAAACGGCCACCCCGTTTTTGTGAAAAGTGCTTTACCCCCCCCCAATCTCGGGCTTGAGAAGGTGAACCGTATACTTCAAACCGCAGATTCGGGTGATTCCCTTTTATATAGTATTCAAAAAATATTCTTGTTGGACTAAGGTGATTTTTTTATTGTCGTACAGGTCATTCTCGTCTATGGTGTGCTCTTGCTCATCCCAATGATCCCAAGTGTTGGCGCGTTTATGCCAAATATTGGGGGAAGGAGGGGTATAATGCACTGAAATTTATGGCCGTTTTCAGGGCGATTGCCCTACTTATTAGGCTATCCAGGAAGCGCTCAATGTAAATAGGCTCTCTACTTAAAATAGAAGCACTTATTGCTTTAACCACGAAATCCTTTGTTCTCTATGAAAGCTCCAAGGATGACTTAGTGCGGGCAGCCCTCGACGCTTTCCTGGGAGCTGGGTTCATTGCGGGATCCATCGGAACAACATGGGGGCTCTGTTGTGCAAGCGAATATATAATGCCCGGAAACGTGCTACCCAAAGCTAGATATTCACTAATTGCATTCACCTCATCTCTTTTCATTCTGCTCGAACCTCAAGGACGACGCCTAGATTTGGGCCTCTACAGCACCCGATTTGCTATTGAATCGGTGTGGAAGGCTCTAGTTAAACACGGATATGTGCGACCTATCAGGTAAGCGCTTTTTTTATGCATGTGCATAAACATATTTCAACACCTATTTTTTTCAACACCTCTAGGGGCGGTGAGATGTTGTATTTTGCTTTGGTGATGGGGATGGTGACCGCCGTAATTGAAACCCAGCCCGAGCAGGAGGAGGATGCCAAGGCTCAAAAATCCAACATCATGTTGAAGATAGTTAGCCAGCTTGTGAAGTAGCGTGGATTGCCTTATAGTTTTGTTTGCGCTGTCCCTTTGTGTTTTGCCCATAACCAAATTCAACGTTATTAATAAATAGCGTTTTAGTCATGTAAATGGGCTCTTATTTGGGTGTATATACTGAAGATAAGACTACTATGGACTAGTAAGCCTCTTTCACTTCACAGCTAAGTATACATAAAAATACAAGTACAATTTCTATATACAAACACCACTACAGATAAAAGACAAACCATCGAATGAAATAGTCAAGATAGCGCCCAATTATGACCGGTGTCGCTATCTACATACGCTATATCCTGCTAGCTCTCCGCACGTTTGTCCTGCTGCACAGTCCTCATCCACTGAGCATAGACAGTAGTCCTCCAAAGCACAGTGCTTGATATCGGGGGGCATTGACACTTGCTCCGTGAATCCCAAGATCCGTCGGCCGTAATCGTTCATAAATACCCCGGTGGGATCGTAGCGCTCTACAATTTCGGCAAATCTCTCGAGGTTGGGGTAAGCCCTAGAAGCAACAGCCGCAGAAGAATAATAAAGCCCATTTTTTCCAAAATGAGGCCGCCCATCGTACTTATCTACCTGGAGAGAAATGGATAGAAGAAGTAAAAAAAAAAGAAACAAGAACTAGTATTAGCGGTCGTCTAACTAAAACTTTTAACTTAAGGGATGAATATTTACAAGCATTTGCCCAATGGCCTGGTAAGTCGCCAATCCCAGTCGTGGGGTGTCTCTTGGATTAGCGCGCATAATGCTCGCGAAATCTATGTGTAGCGTCTCACGCCCGGTCTCTATCCCCATAAGTGAATCGGAAGCTGGTGAGAAGCGGAAATAAATCCCAATCAGGGGGAATGGAACAGGATTCAATTCAAAGATGGCGCGCATATCCTTAATTATATCCGCGAACCGATCCAGTGGAAGTGCCATTGCAATCTCGTCATCCCTAACCGGATATTTCGTGGGAGACCAGGGGCACTTGGTGCAGCGACTGGAGAGCATGTTGAATGAGTATCCAGTTGCCGGATTCATGACCTTCTTTCCATCCTCTGACAATATAGCCGGGCGCCCCAACATGTTTTTGTACAAGGATGACTCCGTCATATACTGAAAGAGAAACATTCCTCTGGTGCTATTAAGGGCCT
This sequence comes from Calcarisporiella thermophila, assembly GCF_041956535.1. Classification (NCBI taxonomy): domain Eukaryota; kingdom Fungi; phylum Calcarisporiellomycota; class Calcarisporiellomycetes; order Calcarisporiellales; family Calcarisporiellaceae; genus Calcarisporiella; species Calcarisporiella thermophila. Next base: position 191,851 of record NW_027192197.1, read on the forward strand.
GCAAATGCTCCACGAGCAGATGGACCACGCCGACTTTGAACTCGGCAACATCTGGGATGAGGTTAAAAATAGCATTGCCCGGCACGTCCAAGGAGGTATAGTTGCCCAAGGAAACCACAACTGACCGAGAGGAAGGGAACCACCACAGCTGAAAAAAGTCTGTCTTTCGAGCCAGCTCTAGTGCGACATCATTGAAGAGAATTTCTTCGGAGGAACGGTACAGCTGCACCGAAACCTTATACTGATTCACAAGAGGAAGATGTATTTCAACCACTACACCCAATAGCCCAAGATGCACACGAAATGCACTGAAGTCTGAATATTCTCTATCGATGTACCGAATTTTTCCTTTAGCGTCTACAAAAATCATGCCAATTGCGAGTTCCGAAATAGTCGTGGGATGGAGTAGAGAACTTCCATGGGCGCCAGTCCCCATCGCGCCTCCTATAGTAATTCCTCCAAATGCTGGAAAGTGCTCCAGAGAATACCCATGTTCATTTAAGTTCTCAAGAAGATCCATCAATTCAATCCCCGCCCCAACTCTTGCTATTTTATTGCCGTCGACATCCTCTATTTTTACCCATCGAAGATTCTTCATCACAATTGCAATTCCATCAGTGCAGATATTATCATTTGAAGAATGTCGACTTCCAATGGCCTTGACGGTGTGATTCTTGGCTATTGCTTCCTTGACAATGGCCTGTACCTCGCGCACACTCTTCGGGCGGAAGATGGCCGCGGCCCGACATCGGATCGTGCCTTTGTATGTACTATATTCCTCAAAGGTATAAGTGAGAGGTATAAGTGGTAAAAAGAGACAAAGAAGTATGGGTAATGAAGTTATAAGGGTATAATGCACTACTCGCATCGTGAAAGTATTATTGTAATGTAAAAAAAAAAAAGGAATAGTTGGCATGTGTATTTTAAAAGCTCTTCTCAACTGAACATTGCATTCCTAATTTTAAGTTTAGGTAATATGACCTTATTTGCATATTGAGCCACTCTAAGTAGGTTGTCCAACCTCTTTGAATCTTTCGAAATCGACTGGGCGATACAAGGGACCGCTGGATGAAGTTCAGAAGGCAACCATATATTGCATTATATTCATCGATGTTGATTAATTAAATCAGAGTGAATAGGATTATTTACAGACGTTAGTACCCATCCATCGTCGGCAGCGCTGTCCTTTGGCACAGTCCGAATCTACAGAGCATACACAAAAATCTTCAAGCGCACAATGCTTCGTATTAGCGGGGAGTTGTACAGCATCAGTCAGCCCAAGGATTCGGCGCCCGAAATTATTCAAAAAGATCCCTTTGGGATCGTAGCGCGATACAATCTCTGCGAATTTCTTTGCATTGGGGTACTTGCTGAAAAACATCTTCTTTGACGAGTAGTACAAGCCGTTCTTTCCGTGGTGAGCACGCCCATCTACCTTGTCCGCCTAGGTAATATATTTGGGAACATAAAATAGGTTAGAAAAGTGGACCCAGCAGAACGATTAGAGAACTAGGATCTAACACTTACAAGTAGTTGCGTGATGGCCTGGTATGATGCCAAGCCTAACCGCGGCTTATTGATTTCATCTCTGCGCATCACGCTAAGTAAATCGATGTGGACAGACTCGCGACCTGACTCCAAAGCTACTAGCGACTTCGCAGCCCTGGTAAACCTGAAATTGATGCCATAGAGCGGGAAGGAAACAGGGGCTTCATTGTATACTGCTCGAATCGTATGCACCACCTCATCAAGCCGATGTATGTCAAAAGACAGAGCAATGGCATTGTCTCTAACGGGTAGAGCCTTTGGCGTCCATGCACAGTTTCGACAACGGCTTACGAGGATTTTGTGAGAATATCCAGTACCAGGGTTCTTGGGGGTGACTCCATCCTCGGTGAGGACAAGAGGCTTTCCCGGAGCTCGACGATACAGCGACAGTTGAGTTATACCTTGATACAAGAACATATTCGGTTGGAGTTTTAAGGCTTGGCTAAGTTCAAACAGCGTGCTGTAGCCCGCGACCGCGAGGGGTGGAATGTCGGGAATCAAATTCATTTTAACGTCTCCATCTTCCTCGCAAGTGGTATAGTTTCCGGCTGACACGACAACCGAGCGGGTCGATGGGAACCACCAGAGTTGAAAGAAATCAATCTTGCGAGCCATTGCCAATGCCTGGCCGTTGAGGAGGATGTCCTCCGAAGCACGGTAGTTGTGGATCCTGATCTTGAACTGTGGAACGACAGGAAGTGTCACGTCTACTATGATCCCCAGTAGGCCAAGATGGACGCGAAAAGCAGCAAAATCGGGTGAATCTGCATTAATACGACGCAGTCTGCCGTTCGCGTCTACAAACGTCATACCGACAGCGAGCTCCGAGAGAGTGGCCGGGTGCAGAAGTGAGCTGCCATGTGCACCGGTGGCAATCGCACCTCCAACCGAGATGCCCCCAAACGAAGGAGCATGTTCTAGTGCAAGCCCTTTTGAGTGAAGTTTTGTCATCAAATCCAATATCTCTAGGCCTGCGCCTGCTGTCACCGTCATGTCGTTGTTGTATTTGACATTTCGAATATTTTCCATGAAAATAGCGATTCCTTCGGTGCAAAAATTGTCATTCCCAGAGTGCCGGCTGCCGACTGCTTTGACCGTTTGGTTTCTGCGCGCGGCTTCTCTGACAATGGTCTGGATTTCGGCCACAGTTTTTGGATAAAGGATGGCGGCGGCATTGCATTTAATGGTTCGCTTATACGTGGTGTATTGGACGCCACGCGCAGTAGATGCTAATAAAATAATGAGTGAAAAGATAAGTAATGAGGGGAAGGGGAGCCGTAACAGCTTCATTGCAAGAGCATCTATGAACGCGCGACTTGGTATGGAAATTCGGGATGAGGATACGCACCTTCAGCCTCGACAATAAAGCCTTTATATGTCCTCGTATTCCAGGAGCCCAAGTTTAACCTAATCGACAACCTCCTGCATGATCTCCCGATTAGAACGGACTGGAAAGAGTGTACGGTGATGATAGTATGTCGTGTAAATATAAAAGTGCATCTAATATTATATATATTAAGAAAGAGGAGTAAGCATTCCGGCTCCAGTGCAGAGCCTTGGTCAATAGGAAACTGAGGCACGAGGTTTCAAACAAGCTTGCGACTTGAGATATTTAATTTTGCAGGCACCCTTATGATGTCGAGTGGCCTCGGGAAGCGTACATAGGGTTATGCAGATTTAGATAATCCATCAAATGAGAGAATTACTGGAAAAGAATCAAAATCCAAAAAAAAAAGAAAAACAAACGAAAACAAAAACAGTATATGTGAAGTAAAAAAAAAGAAACGAAAATGCATAGCGAAATATCTGGGATTTACAATTGTCAATCTTTCAACTCAATTCAAGACATATATCCTACATGACTTGCGACAGAGCAGCCCAACTCTACTTGCAAATATGCTCCGCGCGATTATAAATGAAAGCAGCTCGATAGGCAGGGTAGGGCGCAATGTCTCCGGGTGTTCCTCGCTCCAGTATAAAGTGGCGAGAAACATCCTTAACATAAATTTTGCAAAATTGCTACCAAGTGGCCTGTACAGTGAACCCGTAGGCAACACAATATTAGAACAATAAAACCTAAGCATACACTCCTCTCTACCATCAGTTTTCTAGTGCCTCTGATTTAATCTTGGATTTTTCCTGCTTCTTCCGCTGTATAAAAAAAAAATGGAGCAACGAAAGCGTTAGCCGCAGCTCATTTGAATGCCTGAAGGCAACTAAAGAGAAACTTACAGGATCGTGCTGACGACAGAAGCTTTCAAAAACAGGTCCATCCTCGGTGGTGTACTGCCTCATCCATAAATCCTCTCGTTCTGCGCAAGTCGCGTGAAAAGCTTTACTACAGCGTGCGCTTGAGCACTGCACGCATGCCCCGCGTTTCGAAGTCTTGCACAGGAGACATCGTAAATTCCAACGTGCACGGGGTATATCTGCAAGCCCGCACGCGCGTTCTACTCCGATGGGAGTGGACCGATCTTCCGCTGGTTGGGTGCTGGCCTCATTAGGAGCCCTGACTTCATCAAGTGACTCATTGGATAACGACTCAGTGGATAGGATATAGGTTTCAGGAATGTAAAGCGCACAGAGACGATGCACAAGTTGTCCATCGGTTGTGGGTATCATGACATCGCCTTCCCCATAGTTCGGGCAGAGCGCACACTAATCAAACAGGGGGTGCGTGATACAATACTCAACCGTGACAGGGTAGAGAAGAAACAAATTACCTTTACGCCTGGCTTTCCATCGCTTCTCGCCATGCTGGGCAGCTCTTCCATTTTGGCTCGTTTACGTTTCATTTTCTTTACCACGCCCGTATCTGTGCCGTCCACATCTTCACCGCTATCATCAGCCAAAAATTCCACCCTATTTACCCTCATCCCATTGTTCTGCGATGCATATGAATCCTCGTCCACTTGTGGGTTTTCCCCAAATAAGCTCCCTACGTCAATCTTCACGCTGTCGCCAACGCATTGGCAAGCCTGTGCCTCCTTGCCAATTTCTACCCAATTTTCAAGGGCGAAATTGACAGACTCTGCACAGTTAAAGCCCAGGTTATAGCCTGCGTGATATCCACGGGGAAAGGTCACAACAAACTCGCCCTCATGCTGAACAAGTCGGTGGGAATCCACCCCACTCTTGGCAAGGAAGGTGGGCGAAACGATAAAGGTCTTGTGGCGGAGAAACTGAGAGCAAAGCTGATAGTCTTGCGGAAAAGTATCTAGTGGTTCAAAAAATGCAGCCAGCATTAGGATTCATGCTTTACTAGGCTAGAGAGAGGAATCCACAATTAGTTACTTTGCATGAGCCGCTCGAATTTATCACGGTGGTACGCGGGAATGGCATACCACTGCTTGGGTGCACCAAAATGCAAATAGTTTATCGAGTAGAGATCCATGTCCTAAAATGAACACACGGTGAATGCGATTCTCTTCAAAGTGCGCGCGCGATAGAACTTACCTCAACATGCCATGCAAAAGTTGCCTTCCACATCCCAAAGTATAGATATGGAGTGTTCACACCCGGCAAATTCACGTGGATCCGATTAAGTATATTGTCCAAATTGTTCATGTTCCACTCCCGAGGCTCATCAGGGCCAAAGAGAGTCCCGGACATGTCCGCCCCGTAAAGCGGGGCATTGAAGGTAAGGTTTCTCCAGTAATATCTTTCCAGTGATTTGCAATATTCCACATCGTAGTGTGAATCGAGTTTTCGAAAGCTGTATTCGGTAGCCGATTTTGCGGTCGGTCCCTCATCGCGTCTGCGCGGTGGTTTGACAGATTTAACGGTGTCTTCAACATGTAGCTCGCTGGGTGGAGGAGTAGACGGATTCAGCATTGTGTGGACGCTCATACGATCTCTCCCCACTGATAGATCCGAACCATTGGGCGAGGAATCGTTCACCACCACTACCTTAACCAAAGACTTGGCGAAGAGATTATCACCTGCTGTTTCCGATGGCATTGTTAGGGTAGCTTGGGATTTATCCTGCTGCTGGACCATGGAGCTGCTGATGGCATCTTTTATTGGATCAAAGTGATGCGTCTCCTCCTTTACTGGATGGTCCATTGCCTCCGTTCTTTCCTCTTTAAAACACGGTTCATCCGTGGCATCGGATTTTCTTTTCCGCTTGTGTTTAGGCGGAGGCTTCTTCTCTCCGGGCAATGGCGGGGGACGATGATCCGATTGTTCGCACAGCTCTCGCCATTGTTCCACGGTATAAATTCGACGCTTCTCGATGTTGGCCTGCGTGAACGCGCCCTGACTACCGGCAGAACTTATATGCTGCTCAATGGGCTTTCGCACTCGCACATTCTGCAGATTATTTGTGATGTCAGGGAGATTGTCAGACCTAGAAGCGGAAAAGATAGGGTTTATGAAATAAAAAGTCACATGTACATATTCGTCTGAGTTGGCAATGAAAATGACAAGTCTAAAGCAATCTCATGATGGGAAGCCAAGAAAGGGCAGAAAATGGACGTACCATTCTTTCGGAGGGATAATCTTGACAATCGATGATTGCATGCCGTAGTGCGTAATGGCACTCATAAATCGGCGAAAATCGCGAAACTCCTCCATGCTCGGCTCGAACACCGGGATGCGACCCCCATTGTCCACATCGTAATAATAGGATGGGTGTATCTCCATGAAATCTCTCTTATTCCGGAGCTTCTTCTCGGGGTAGTCCAGAGATGATGTTGAACAGATTATAGAGGGGGGGGGGTGTCAACAGTCGCTACAAGGAGTTAAGGGCTGGTGGTGTGACTCGGGCTGAGAGGAATAAAAAAAAGTGAGCGGATAAGCCACCCATAATTCTTTCAAAAGTGCTTCGAATGGAAAATCTAATGTGGGAGTGAATATGAAATTTTAATATATTTATTGCTACATTCTCTCTAAAGGCTCCACTCCCAGAAGCTTGAGTCCAGAGCCAAGCACACATCTCGCTGACCATAACAGCAACCATCGTGCATCTGCTACAGCTGATTGCCTTCCTTTGACACGCAAGACCCTGTGGGCCTCTGAGAGGGCGTGTGCTAGTTCAAATAATATAGACATCAATGGCTGAGGATCCATGGATTGATGTGAGAGGAGAACAGCATTAGGATATCTCATCAAAATTGATGCCAGAACAATCACTTCATCGCCATGGAGCAGACTCAGATCGGCATTGGGGTCTAATCGAACGCATGCTTTTCGCTCGATCCTAAAGTGACAAAAAAAATACACAATCAGAGCTCTCAAGGAATCGAGCTATTCAGCCGATCTTGTTTACCCGCACAAGCGCGCATGCGTATATTCCAAATAAACACCACTGTCTCCCCTCACATCCATTAGTCTGTCCCAGTCAAAAACGACCTCTCTTGTTCGGCGAATCTGCTCAATCTGAGTTAACACCGCGGCTTTTGCGGCGCCACGCGCTGTTCTCGACACGACCTCTTCAATTTTATCCTCCTTGCTAAGCTCTAGCACCAGCTCGTCCAATTTTCCCTCGTTTTCACGCATGATCTGATCCATGGCATCTATTGCTCGTGCCATCACCTCGCTTACAGAGGTCGAGATACCTCGCAAGGGGAGATATTCTACATGGTGGCACTGCTCCGAGTTAACAAGATGAAATGCTTGCTTAAAGTGCAGAGCACGGCGGTTGGGCGCTACGATGTAGATCGAGCTTGCGTATTGAAGATGGTGACGGAGAAAGGAGACATCATTGGCAAGTTCAGTTGGTTCGCCGGATACTCTAAGTTTCGGGCGACCAAGTCCAAGAGAAGAGAGATCGAGAGTCTCGATGTCATCCGGCAAATTTGAACCTGAGGCTAGGTGCCCCCAAGCATGCCCTTTCGTCGGCTCGAAGCCGAGCACCTCGTGTTCTTCACTACACATTTTCCCATCAACCGAATTCTCTTCGCCATCCTTATTCATCTCTGTCCCCCTCCAGTCCTTCACTCTATGTACTTCACATCCTGAAAGCTCTAAAATTCTGGCCACGAATCCTGCTAATATTTTGCCCCGAATTTGATTTCCTATTTCGTTGCACTGCATAGCACATACCACAACTTTTCTCCGTTCTTCCGAGCGTGGAAGAGCAGCAGACGAAAAGTTTCCTCCATCTTGCACTATCCGCTGTAAGATGAGCTTTAGAAATTCCTCTCTGTGCACTCTAAAATTGAGGAAAATTCCTTCGACATTGACTCCTGCAATGAGGTTGCTCGCTTTTATCTGATGTTTCCCAAGATGAAGTAAGTTGAGGAAGATGAATATCAGATCTGCGAACCAATCACCTTCTCCGCTAACTCACTGGCCACGCTTGTACCGAACTCCTTAGTACCGGGTAGAAGACGAAGCACGGGTAGTGCCATTACCTCACAACGCGTGGGTTTTCGTATAATCTCGAGTGCATCTCGAATCTGGCGCTCCTTAATATCATGGGAAATCGAGAGAGATGAAAATGCGGGGACGAGGAGAGATGTTATGTGCGAGCGAAGTAAATCGAGTGGAAGAGGTGCTATTATCATAGTGTTCGGTCCGACGACATAAACGCTGGCATGTTTGGAAACAGAGCACAGGTTTTACATTTGTGGCTGGTTTTCTCTCTTCTCCATATAGAATCTTATTGAAATGGGTCTACGAAGCCACCAAAATTAAAAATTTTGCTCTCTGATACACCATTTGCATTGGAAGCTAGGCAATGGCAGCATCCATTGCTCAAGCCCTCACATATAATGCCGCTGAAAACACATCATCGTCATCCATTATAGACAACATTAATCTGCCTTCCACTCCTGAAAATCGCATACTACCCAATGATACCACAATAGAGGAGTCACCGCAACCGCAAGATCACACTTCACCTCAAGATTCCGCCAGCTCTCCACAAGATTGTTCTCAACAACCAATTAATACATCCATCAACGAATCAGAAAACAGCGCCTCTGTACCATACCAGACTCGGCATGCATCTTCTCGCCGCGATATCACCAGTTCTAACAGCAAGGTAGCTTCAAGCAAAGTTCACCCTCGATGGCACAACCAGAGCTATATGCTTTTCTTAGCATTGCGCCAATCCAAGGCAAGCTCCATGTTCCGCACAGAATTGTGCCGTGCTGCTCTTGCCATGGACGAGAAGATCTCGCAGGAGAGGGGACTGCCGCGCGTGTTTAGGGGAAAGGCAAGATCCTAAGTCAATAGAGAAACTCTTTATTGAAAGCCGTGACATTAATGGGATGCATTATCTTTTTGTGTAATAGACGCCTATGAATAGCGCCTCCAAGGTCCTGACCCTCAATCTGGATCGCTATTTCATTGCTTTTAAAGAGCCTGGTGATCGAGCGACTCGCTTTCGCCTCGCATACGAACCAGCCAACTTCGAAAGCGCCGTCAAGGCATATAACGAATGGATGAAGAAGCTGATCGAGCACGATTGGCCGCTCTGTTTTGGTAAGAAGAAGGAGAAGAGTCCGGGAGAGGAGCCGCGACAAGGTACAGTTGAGTGTGTGGAAGCAGCAGAAGATGCCAATATCAAGGATTCGAAACGAAAAAGAGAGAGGGAAAACGAGACGAATGGCGGGAATGCAAAGAAAGTGTGCGTAGATGCGAGCACGCAGACCACCTTTTTGTACGGATCCTGCGACGACTATGACTCTGAGTGCGAGACGCCTGCGCACTCCAACGGGTTGGAATCAGATGAGTTGCAGCATGCTTCGAAACCGTCGGCAACCTCCGGGGAATCAAAGCCACTGCCCTCCGATGACCCCTCTTGGGTGAACATTGATGAGCTGGACCTGTCGGATGTACCCAAATCTATCCACGACATCGTTGAGGTGCGGCCGTCAACGATACCAGGAGCAGGGAGCGGCCTGTTTGCAAAGCGTTTTCTCCCGTATAACACTCCCCTCGGATTCTATTTCGGGGTGCCGATGACCGAGGACGAATACGACTCGCTCAAGGACGGCGTCGGGCTTGCCTCCAACTATTCCATCATGTATCGAAAGAGCGTGCTCGACGCAACGGATGAACGCGGGCAGCCCTTTACGGATCCAGGAGGGCCGCTGTACTGCCCATTCCATTTCATGAATGAAAACCCCGAGAAGGCGGGAATTATATTTCTAGAGGGCAACGTCGTGAACCAAGTCATTTGCTGGACAAAGCGCGACATACAGCCCGAAGAGGAGCTTTTTGTCTGGTATGGAAAGGAAGTGGAGCGCTCCTACACCTTGTCCACCCCAGAGATCTCGAAGAGGAGGAGAAAGGCAGAGGAGAAGAAGAAGAAACAATAAAGAGCATGAATCATGTTAGCCTTGATGACTTGCATCACGCTTGTGCGTGTGCGGAATTGTCAGAAAGCCCCTGCGGGGTTCTCCACTGTTGGAAGCTTATGGGGATTAAGGTTTATCACGGAATCATCTGGAACTCAGCCTTAGCATTCAGAAAGAAATGAAACTAAATGGAAATCTTTTACCGACCCTATCATGGGAAGGGGAAACTCTGTTCCACAAATCGGCGAGAACCTTATGATCTAGTTGCATTGCCGGAAATGCATTAGAAATTTCTAATTGTCAAAAAAGAAAAATAGGATCCATAGCAGCCTGTAAATAGGAAGATATGTATGGAACATACAAGTAGCGCACATAGAGATAGCACGATGAGATAAACTACTACAAGGAAGTGTGTATAATATTGCACTTGAAATAGAAACGATAAACAGAGAGAAAGGGTTCAGGGAAAAAAAAAAGGCAACGGCTGTCCGCCGATAGTGATTCATCTATTAAATACAATCCTTGCTATACGCGATCCGGCTATACGTGATCCGGTTAAACTTTGAAATAAAGGAAAAAACCAAAAAAATATTCTGAGAGAAAAAAAAGTATATACAATAGAGGCACTAGGCCATATAGGCCGGCGGCCGGTCTCTGGCGAAATCGTGCTCGTGGTAGGCGGGCGGAGAGGTGGAAATGTTAAGCATGTCGGACGTGACGGCATCGAACAGGCCATCCCGCCGGGCCCCAGGATGAGTTTCCGCGATCCGCCGTGCGGCCGCCGTTTCAAACACCATTTTCAAGTACTCCTTAAACATGTCCTCATTGCGCCCCTTGATCCAGAACTCAAGCTGGATGTTTCCCATTTCCAGCAGCTGTACATCCAGGAGGATGCTCCGGGAAAGGGTGGGCGAGCGCCGGATGGAAAAGCAATTTGCGAGGGGGAGACAGAAGCTTGTGAAAGGCGCATTGGCGCTAGTGGGGCGGAATATGAGGCGATGGGACGTGAGAAAGAGGTGGCCCTCCACTTTGCGTGTGCCGCTGGGCTTGCGCGGCATAAAATCAACGGGCGTGTGCTGGAAGAAAAAGCCCTCATTTTCGCAGGGCACAGGAATCAGGACCCCGTCGGAGCGGGAGCGGAAATTCACATTATTGAAGAAGGCGCTTAGCATGATGATTAGGTGGGGTGGCAACGACGAGGGAGTGCAATAGATAGAAGCCTGAATGCGGTTAGGGTTATCTGTGGACGATTACGAGAGGCGAAGGAGGGGGGGAAGGGTGGAATGCTGGTTAGTAAGACACAAGTGCCAGTTAAGAAATAGGAGAGAAATGTATGAAAGCGGCTCTCGAAAAAGGAAAAAACCGCTAGCTCAGGGGAGAAACCTGTAGGTGCCGGGCTATCCATTCTACCAAGCCACCGGAAAATGGGTAAAAATTAGCTAGTCGTCCCCTTTGCCATTTACCCGCGCTGTACCCCCTCCTGACCGTCACCAGCCCGGTAGAGCCCCTCACCCGCAGGCAAGCCCGACGCCGTTGCTCTTTCATTCTGAGTTTCTTGGCGCGAATCTTTTCCTCCTCCTGAGCGCAACCTTATTCCGGTCACGGCTCTTTTCCTGCCCACCGGGCGGATCACACTCGCGCCCCTCACCTTCCCCGTGTATGTCTATTAGATATAAAGCATAAACTTTTATTTTCAAAGATTCAAGAATAAGAAAAAATAAAAAGTTTTTTTCATAATTTTCTCTCTCCCCTTTTCAAGAAGATAAAAAAAAAAGAAAAAATAATTCCAAAAATAACAAAAATAGGTTAAAAATATTAATAATAAAGTTAAAAAAGAAAAAAGAAGAGTATATCAACACACATGCACGCCTAACGAGAAAACTTCTCCATAGTAAGTTGAAAAAAGAAAAAATAAAGACTTAGCAAAAAAAGAAAAAGATATAGAAGTAAAAAATATATATATATGAGCATTCTTGAATTTTCAAACTTGACTTCCATGTTTACACATAGGGGTTCACCACCGTCAACCGTACCACGGGCGGGTACTTGGTATCCTCGACCGTGAGGACCACGCGTAGCGAGGAGAATACCCGCAAGACCTGTGAGTTAGGCATCTCTTTCCCATCATCATCCGCAACCACTCTGTCCTCCTTCTTCGCAGCCTCGGCCCCCGTGGACTTCAGCCCACTCTTACTGGCCTCTGTACCCAACTCCACAATCTCTCCATCCTCCCCCTCGCTCGACTCCTCCTCCTCGTCCTCCTCCTCCTCCAGTACCTCCACCCCCTTCTCACGGTTCCGTCTCTCCTCCATCTCCCGTCTCGCACGCTCGAGCGTGTCCACACCAGCCTGCCAGCTCAACTTCAGCGCCCCATCGGCATAGACAGAGCGCTCCAGCGGCATCTGATCCAGATGCACCCGCTTCTCGACGCCGTATCGAGGCACCAGCACATCGAATGCCTCTGCCTCCACCGCCATCACCAAGGCATCGCATGTGATGGGCTCCCGTGAGAGGTAGGCACAGAGGTGGAGGTGGTGGGAGGCGCGTAGCGCGTGCCGCGCCATCTCCTCGCGAGCATTGCATTGCTCGGCCGTCTTGGAGATGGCCTCCTTGTCCAGGTAGAACCTCTTCTCGCCCGCGAGGGCGGCCTCAAGCTGGCGGTGGACAAGCAGGTCGGAGTAGCGCCGCACCGGGTTGGTGAACTGGGTGTGAAGGGGGACGTTGAGCTCGTAGTGTTGGTATTTGGAAATGTCGACGGCGCCCGTGCAGAAGTAGCGCGGGGACTCGACCAGCTTCTCCGCCAGGGTCTGGAGCACCCGGCGCTCTTCCGGGCCGGCGTCGGCACGGGTTATGGCGCGCATTACCGCCCGCGCGGAGGAGCCCTCGATAGGGTAGCCGGCCTGCTCGCAGATGGCGCGGAACTCGTTCATCTTGCGTGCCAGCGGTTCGGGCTGGCGACAGAGCAGCGCCTGGTCGGGCAGGTGGCTGGAGATCTTCTGGGCCACGCTGCTGTTGGCCAAAAGCATCAGCTCCTCCATCATGCGCTCCGATTCCATCTGCTCGCGCACCGTGATGTCCACGGGGCGGCCCGCATCGTTGAACATAAACTCAATCTGGGGCAGCTCGAGGGTCATGGCCCCGTTCTGCACGCGGTCCGATCGCAGCTTCTTGGCGATTTCGTTCAGGGTGCGGATCGAGTCCTCCACGTCGGACTTCTCCACCCCGTGCACCTCGGCCGCCAGGGGCTTCCCGTCGATGACCGACTGCACCTGCTCGAAGTCGAGACGCGCACACGAGCGAACCACCGAGCGGGCCATGGTCGTGTCGATCAACTTAGCATCCGCTGTCATCTTGCAGATGACCGAGACGGCCATGCGGTCGATGCCGGGCTTCAGGCTGCAGAGGTCCTCGGCCAGCAGCTCGGGTAACATGGGGACCAGCTGCTGCACGAGCTGGGTGCCGACGGCACGAGAGCGCGCCTCCTTGTCCACCGCCGAATGGGGGCGCACAAAGTAGGCAACGTCGGCGACGTGAATGGCAATTTCGTAGTTGCCATCAGTGGTCTTCTTCACGGACACCGCGTCCACCAAGTCGTTGTCGCTGGGGGCATCCACGGTGAAGGCAACCATGGCTCGCAGGTCTCGGCGCTCCTTCATCTCCCCGTCGGGCACCCGCCACGGCACGGTGGGCAAGCATGCCATGACGGTCTCGCTGAACGGCGCGTTCGAGACGTTGTGGTCCGCCAAGAGGGCCTCGGTCTCGACGCTGAGGCTGCCGATCTCTCCGATTTGGCGCTCGAGCGTGCCAAACGGATGCAACGAGGTGATCGGCCAGCGCTTGATGGTTCCGAGGAAAAGCTTCTTTGCGTACGCCGAGTGGTTCTCCACGAAACCCTCGGGCGCCTGATCGATGGGAATCGCAATCAGTGGGACACGCTTGTCCGACGGGCGGAACCAGACAATGCGCGGACTGCTGGTATCTTTTTTCTGCGGTTGCTGCTGCTGCTGCTGTTGGGTCGAGTCGGCTCCCTCCTCCGCCTTGCTGCCCTCGCTCTCCCCATTCTGCTCGTTCTTCTTTTCCTCACGCTGCGTGTTGGGGCGAGAGAGACCAAGCGTCCCCGAGTAGATCTGGCCCTGGGGACGATCCAGGACCGCGACGATCACGCCACAGAACTGCGGACGCACCTTTTCGATGTCGACGTCATCCGCCAGCACCTCGGGCTCTTCGTCCTCCTCTGTACGCTTGCGGAACTCCTTCGGGTGACGGCCACCCAGCTTCATGACCTTGGCATCCTCCTTCTCCTTCTTTTCTCGCAGCACCTTGTCCACATCCACCAACCGCACCGCCACGACGTCGCCCTCGAGCGCTCGATTGCGGTCGCGAGACCCGCAAATGTAGATGTCCGAGTCGAGATCCTCCGAGATGACATAGGCATCGGAGCGATTACGCTTATTGATGCGCAGTACGCCACGAATCAGCTGCTTCGACTTGAGAAGCGGCGTCACCGCGGAGAAGGGTAGATGTGCAATGAACAGAGGTCGACGGCCTCCCTGCATCTGGTTCTGGCCGCCGCCCCCGAAAAAGCCCGACATGCGGGGCGAGAACGGCTCTCCATAACCGCCATACTGAGACATACGTGGTGAATAAGGCTCACCTACGGCACAAGAAGAAAGAAAGATAAGACACATAGCCCCGACAGCGCACAAAATTGCCTCGCCCTCCTCCTCCTCTTTCCATCCTTTTTTCCTTCCTCCTTGATACAACACAACAAAATAATAGAGCTAGGGAAATGGGGGGTGAATGGCTTACCCATGCTTGCTCTCCAGCTGTTATCATACCCCCGAGAGGACTGACGCTGATGGCCCATCATCGGCGGCACCTGGATGGGCTGAAGCGAGAACCGCTTGCCAACACGAGCACCCAACATCGCGTCCATCTCGGCCAACGGAGGAAGTTGGAACGACATCCGGTTGCCTCCTGGACGGGGCTGCATCTGCATTCCGGCTGGATCGGGGCGCACTTGGCCACCGGTCCCCATATTCATTCCAATGGGGGCCATTGAGGTGGTATAGCGGCGAGCACCGCGGGTGCGCTGAGGCTGGCCTTGCTGGTGATGGAGGGGAGCTTGTTGGGGATAGTACTGCTGCTGGTCATAGCCTTGGTTTTGGGGCGCGTGCATGCTGCGTCTCTGGTCATAGTTGGAGCGACGATCTCCAGGGTGCTGCTGATAGAAGTCCATGACTCCCCCGTGGAGGTAGGGGCCGTTCGAGCCACTCCCTCCGGCCTCGGAGGATCGGTGGTAGCGACCCTGGTGGTATCCACTGCTGTAATCCTCCACCGAGGTCGGGGTCATTCCCGAGAGTTTTGCCTCGGCCTCGGCGATGGCATTCCGTTTGGTCTCCTCGTCGGCCTCGTCCTCATCCTCACCCAGCTTGGCCAGCTCCTTGAGGGAGGAGAGCCCGTCCTTGGTCATGAAGGCGCTACGCCGACTTCGCCCTGCGCTTCCGCTAGAGCCTGTGTTCACCTCGGGTGCCTGAGGTGCATGGTCAGAGGCCATCGAATCCTCGCCATTCTTGTTGGGCATCGCAGACATAGAGAGATGTTTTCGGTGACCGCGCTCCTTGGTAGCCGGCGGATAGGCGCCAGCTTGAGCTTCCATGCCGTTGGGCTTGGCCACGACCTTAACCGGTGGAACGGATCCAGTCGGCAAAGTCTTGAGGGTTGAAATGATGGAGTGAAGCGATTCAAGCGCCTCCGACTTCTCCGCTGCATCCCCCGACGCAGCTGCATTTTGCCCCCCGGCGGGTGGAGAGGCCCTGGACCCAACGCGACTCTGACGCTTGCTCTTCTTTGTCGCGTCTCGACTCCCAGCACTCTCTGGCTCCTCCGCCACGGGCTGTAAGCCAGCACGCTGGCCTGCAGAGGCCGCGTCCGACCCAGCAGCAGAACGCGAGCGCTGATGCCCACGCTGCCGAGATGACGGTTGCTTGGCTAGGCTGGCCTGCTGCTGTTGCTGCTGTGGCTGCTGAGAGCCTTCGGCATTTTCTTTCTGGAGCGGGAAATTCACGGATCGTCGCTTGCTTCCCCCCGAGGTTGAGTTGCGTGACTTGCTGCCCGACTTGCCCCCCGTTTCGGATGGCTGTTGGTGGTATTCAATCACGGTCGTCATTTCAGGGGCGTCGAAAAGGCCACGTGTGGACTCTGGTGCCGTCTCGAAGGCAGCATTAGGGTCATCGTACAGATGATGATCGTCCATGATGATTTTCTCTCTTCTTGTCTCAAAACGTCACTCAGTCCTCTTCAAAAGGTTAAAAGAGAAAAAGAGGAAGAAAAAAAATTAAAGGTGCGAAAGTGATTTTCAGAATGACAAGTAGCGGATAAGAGCACTCTATGCAATTCAAATAGGAAGAATAACGAGGTCAGTGGGGGCAGTTCAATGAATAAGCGAGAAATAGCAGGAAAAAAAAAAAACGCGACGTGAAAAATAAGACCCCATGGCACAGGCTCTGAATCTGCCGTACCGGGTTGTGCTCGAGCACGTCGACACAATAGGATAAATACGAAAGATGGGAAAAGATGGCTTACCTTTCTCTCTTCTTCTTGTTCCAGGTGTCCGTTTGAAAAAGAGAAGTCGCAAAAAAAAAGAAACAAAAATCTCACCGCTTTTTATTCTTTTTTTTTTCTAACACGGGATGAGAGCGGAAGGGAGTAAATGAGAGTTGAAAGAAAAATAGAGAATATATATAATATATATAATAAAATAAAATAGTATAATGACAATGAGTGGGCGACTTGATGGAAGAAAAAAAAACGAACTGTGCAGGAGTGATAAAAACCTTGAAATGTTGAGGGCGAACTAATTGAGCGTGGCGTGCCCTTGCCTTCGACTGACCGGTTTTCCTTAAATCTACGTCACCGCATAGGTGCTTTTGCCACCGGTTACCTGATACTCTAGATTTCTTTTTCGAGAATGTGGGGAAGGAAAAAAAATGTATTGTAAAATGAATGAATGAACATCGACCAAGCAAAAGAGAAACAATATACATCCACAACACTTTTTATATGTATATATTAAAATGTATGTATAAAAAATAATTAAAAGGTCCAAGGAATTTTTTTTTCAATTTTCAATGATTGTATTTCGTTAGAAAATGTACAAAATCCCAAGCATAAAATTGTTATTGACAACTCCAGTGCGTGCCTGACTCCACCGTGCTAAAATGAAGCGCCTCGTTGATGTTTTGATTTTATCCTCAATGGTGATGTCATATCGTCGATGGGGTCCCCCTCTTCATCCCTCTCGATGATGACCGACCTCTGGTCTAGCTCCCTGCGCCCCATAGTCATGCGCCTGAGTCTCGGAGTCGATCTGTACTTTAGGGAGCGGCGCGTCCGCGCGCCCAGAAACCGCTGTTCAGCGGGCCATTTCGCTAGAGTTGGCGAGGCTACCGGGGAGGCCGTGTACATAGGGGTGCTAGTGCCGGCGCCTGCATCCTCCAAGAGCAAGACCCTTCTTTGATCGGTTGCCGCCTGGACCAGTGTCTCCATGACGAGCATCATTTGCCCGCGTGCGGTGTCGACATACCACGACTCGAAGAGCAAGCTTCCTAGGGTGAGAACCAGGGTCCAATAGACAAGGTGCATGAAGAGCCACCCGGCATTAGGCGGCAGGCTGAGAGTGGCCACATTCGTGGAGGCGTAGTAGTGTTCAGAAACCATGCTTGACGCCTCCTCGTAAGTGAAAGGGGAGATACGTAGCCGTCTCGAATCAAAGCGTCGTTTGATGCTCCTATGTCGAAACAGGAGTCTCCGCTCCACGTTCGTCCACTCCTCCTTTCTTGCCTCTGGGGCGACCAGCTCTTTCGCGAGCATATCCACGGTGCGAATCGTCGAATCCACCCGCAGTATTGAATTCACAAGCTGAGACTGCGACTCGCGCAAAAAGTGGAAGTCACTCTCGTGGGAGTCCTGGTTCGTACGCTTGATGAGAGCACCCTTGCTGCACTCATGGCTGGGCGAAGGCGGACTCGACGTAGCAGAATGCAATAGCATATCCGGAGTGATGGACACCGTACTCGGGGAGGTCACGGCCTCTGTCGCTCCTTGGATAAGCTCGTTGAGTTTGCTACAGATTCGGTTGTAAGTGTCGTCCTCTTCAGTCTCTGACTCCTGGGTAGCCGTCTGAGCTAGGAGCTCCTTAAGTTGCGAGCTAGTTTGACCTTCGATCGTCTCCTGCGCAAGCACCTTGGGAGAAGGGGAAGGAGAGAAGTGAGTTGAACTCAGCGATGTCACAAAGGATCTGGATTTCGTGGGCCACTTACCTGGACGGTTCGTGCGCTCTCCAAGAATCCGGCCTCTTCTTGGGTCAATGGCTCCTGTTCTCGACGTGCCTCGAGTTTAGCAAGTAGAGATTGGATGCTAATGGAGATATGAAGGGAGCTCGGGGTAAGTCAAATATTAAAGACATAGAAAACAAGGGAAACAGCTACTCGGACAAACGGGACTTTAAGTCGCTCATGGCGAATGCTTGGTCGGAGAGCGCTGACCGCATTGAAGAAACCATGTCCTCGAGTTGATTTATCTGAAGGGGAAAAGGAGAGCCTCGGTGGGAAGTTCAACAGAATATACCAAAGACAATCGGGTCCCACTTACCTTCATCGAAGGTCTGTTTCCACTCGGACACACTTCCACCACCAGCCTCTCACCCGCCTCGGGTACCGGTGAATAGGGTGGTGGTGGAGGAGCTAGCGGTGGCGAATTGGCGAGAGGTGCCCCTTCAGTGGCAATACGAGAATGAGTGCCAGAAATGGGCTGTTCGGCACGCCGCCGTTGGGGATGAGCTGCCCTTGTAGTTTGCTTTTCCTTCACGAGCGAATTCCGGCTATTCTGCCCATTAGGACTGGATGTGGATGTCACCGTCAACCGATTGGTGCCATGGTGGAGGCGCGATGTCGACGCGGTAGAACGCTTTTGGGTTGTCTGAGGCGGTTGCCGAGGACTGGCGGTGTGGGTGGAAGTGCGCTGAGAAGTGGTTGCACGCTGAGAGGGTGTTATGCGTTGAGACGAGGCTGTTCGCTGGGGAGTTGCTGTGCCATTGGATGAAGATGGATTTGCGCGCCGGGTAGTCTGAGGGGGACGATTTGGCCGTATCATTTACGGGTTGGCGTCCCTCAAGGTGCTCTTTCCAAATAAAAATGGTCAGGAGGCGGTTTATGATAATGAGCAAAGATAAGACTAGAGATATGAAAAGCTCTTGCTCCGATCCCACGTTGCTCAAGAGACGGGATTAGCGATGAAATGGAGAAGATGCAATATCGGTAAATGGAAGGGATATGGGGACCGAAGTCGCAACCTTAGCCAAGATAGAGAATAGGAAGACCTGAATAAAAAAAAAACGGTCAACAACGTTGCAAAATGGGGAATTGATGTCACATTGCCAATGTAAACTTTTGGGGCATCCCGCAACGCAGGGGCTGGCCCATCTCATGCAAATCGTGCAGCTTGAAATTTCCCACAGGATAGCTGGGAAACGTAGGACTGTGCGTGGCGAGGGGGCGCGCCTTCCTTCTCTTTCATATATGCATCGCGAATGCCCTCTCTCTCCGCCGCACTCCCACTCTAGCAAGCCTAGCTAAAGGGTGCCGATGAGGCCCCGAGAGGGCCCCTGCGCGTCGTTCCTGACAGCTCTGGGCCTGCCTCCGCCAAGGACTTGAGGCGGTAGCAGGCGACGTCAGTGTGAAACCTGTTCTGGCCGTGAGTGCCCTGTTCTCGCGGGTCGCGCGGGCGGGCGGCCCAGGCGATTTGCGGCCAGGGCCGGCCTTGACCGTTTCCTGGAAAGCGGATGCGAGGGCATTGAAACCCCTCTATCCAAACCCAGAGCTAAGACGCGTAAATTTGGCCCTCTTTCCTTTCCGAGCGCTCCTGATCGAAGCGCGGTGATTGGGCCGGGCAGTTCATCGTTGACTTTTAAAGGAATTTCAGGGGGAGATCGCAGGAGGACACAGCGTGTGCATAGCGCTTTCCCCTCTTTCCCACCTCAATCGAAGGTATAAGTCCTCCCCCTTTCCCTCTTGGCCTGAAACCTTTCTCCTCCGGAATCTTATAAAACTGGATTTGCTCATCCCTCGCCCTCTCTTCTCTCTGTCACAACTGTGGTCACCCCTGTGTCACGCATGACCATTGTGTGTCCTGACTCTCCAATCTCAATCACCTATACCCTCCCCCCTCGGCAATTCTCTCGAGACCAAAAAGCATAGTCCCTCCCCCGCTCTCCTGTGTTTCTCAAAGTCGACTTCCGAATAGTTGAAGATGAGTTTGACGATACAGCACATGCATTCCCTGCCCGATCTCCTTGAGGCCAGCACCAACTACAAGCTGACACAACTCGCTCTGCACCCTTCTCCCACCCACTGCTTTCACCGCCGTATCCTGCTGCTAAACTTCCTGAGGCGCCTCCACCACAAAGACACGCGCCGCCATATCCAGCTCCCGCTCGGAGAGTGGCAATTTCTGGCCGAGGATGCTCTGGTTCCTCGGAACATCGATGACGTGGAGCAATGTGTGGACGCATACGTGAACATCGTCAATACCCGGCGGGAGCTAGAGGCACTGGAGGCCATGGGCGCCACGCGTAAAAGACGGGCTAGTCGCGAGGTCGCAGGAGAGCTTGCCCGGAGTATCGTGGGCGCAGCCAAGAAGAAGGAGTCGACAACTCAGAAAAAGCCATCGCGAAAGAGCTATTCCAAATCGAACGTGGATTACACGATGCCCCCATCACCTTCTCCCTCCTACCCGCCACCTATGCCACCGCCGCCTCCTCCCCCGCCTCCCTCCAACCCCGCCCCATCTTTGCCAAATGATTCGGAAATCCTGGCCCAGATCGCGGAGAATCTCTCCCCACGAAGCCAACCACGCGTCTTGAGCGTCCATACTCCGGCCAGGCCCACCCATGTCTCCCCACCTTCGGCAAGATCCCCCAAGACATCTTCAAAGAGTTCGGATCTCTCCCGCCCGGAATCGCCAAAGGTTTCCCCGCCGACATCGATCAGCCGCTCAAGCTGTGCGAAAACTAAGCCATCCCTTTCCCCTTCCAAGGCAATGAGCACCCTTTCCCTCGAGTGGGCCCCTGAAGATATAGCCTTCCTTGCGGCCACCCTGCACCAATTCAACGGAGACGAGGTAACGCGGCCTCTACAACCCAAAATGTCCTCGAAATGCGCCAAGCATGCCAACCCCTCCCCGAGGATAAAATCGGTCTCGCCTGACCCTCTCTCGTCTTTCTTGGACTACCTCGACTCGAAGGCGTTGCCTCCACTGCCCCCCTCTTCTCCCTACTATTCGCCCCCTCCCTCTCCTCCTTTGAGCGAGGCTAGCAAGACTCCCCCAAGAGTGGACCTAAAGCTAATGTTTTCCGACCCGCTCGATCTAGACTTCCTCCCCCTCAAAACCATCGAACCTTTCAAACTGCCCGATCAAGACGACCAGGGGCTCTTCTTGCGAATGGACCTGAGCCACCCCCCCTATTGGTTCGACTCCGATCCCCCGACCCCTCCCCAACCAGAGCAAAAGAGCAGAAAGCCAAGAGAAAGAAAATCCGTGGCAAACCATCACCAGTACTATGAGGGCGCGGGGCACGGCACGGACTTCAACACTGGGAGGAGCACGCCAAAGGCGGACGATATGAAAGAGAGATGGCTGGAAGTACGAGGACTTGTGCAGTTTGGAAGCGGGATAGCGTCGCCCGCGGCCATAGCCCGTCTCGCGGCCGACGGCAAGGAAATCACGCCGCTGCGTCCGCCGGGCAGGATGGAGAAAGCGCAGCGTAAAGGCACCTCGGTGGCGCACAAAGTGAAGAGCGAGTTCAGCAGGTTCGTGCGGTTTTAGAGCGGAACATAAACGAGGGCCCCGTCTCCTGTTCTACTACGCTGCTATTTATATTTTACCTTGTGTTATCTATGCCCTATGGATGCTTTTTCTCCTTTGACCTCCCCCCCTCATGTTGGTATATCCCGATACTTATTATGATTGTTTTCTTTATTTTTATCCACCAAAATACGTGCTGTTCTTCCCCAGCGCTCATATCATCTGTTTACCTATCAAAGCATGCGTACTGTATAGTGTTTTTTCTACTTATAGGCTCAATTTTTGTTTTCGCCTTTTCCTTTTCATTCTTTCCCTTTCTCTTTTTCCTTTGTAAGCGGTTTCAATGATGGGAGGGGCGCAGCATTAAGGTGGGATGATTTTGATAGCTCGTTTCTCCTCTTTGTATATCCTTATCCCCTTTTCACCATTCCCATCACCCCAATAAACGCCCATTCCATGGAAGACGACTGGTTAATAATCCCCAAGGAGAATGCTGAAAGGGTGAAGCACGTCTTCTCACGGCACCTGGGGAGCCAAGTCACCACCATCGAGAAGATTTATGCTGGATCGTTCAGCGAAGTATTTCTGGTGACATGTGCGTCAGGACAAGAGTACATCGCGCGGATATGCAGATCCCAAGACGGATGGCGAACGGAGAACCAGGTCTGTTCATGCTTCTCGTTTTCTCCTGATGCATTGCGTTGCATGGGCGGGGGACTAACATAGCTCCATATGATTTTTAGGTGGCATGCCTCTCCCTTATTTCGAAGCACACAACGATCGCGGTTCCACGGGTCCTGCATTGGTGCGTGGACACCAGCGAGATCGGCGCGGAATATATCATTATGACCAAGATACCCGGCGAGCGCCTCGAGCAGCATTGGTACTCGCTTGCCCCAGACTCCAAGCAGAAACTCCTCGCCCAGCTTGCCGACTGGGTGGTGCAGCTCAAGCGGATACCGGTAGAACGCATCGGTGTCTTTGGCTTTGATTCGGAGGGGCAGGTCCGAATCCGGACGCTGAGCGAGGTCATGTTCTTGTTCTTGAAGGGGGGGAGGGGAGAGGAGGAGCAGTTTGAAAGCGTCCGGCGGTATGTTGAGGCGCATGCGCAAGAGTTTGGGGGCGTTCCCGCCGAGAAGGGGGGGGACCTGATCGCGCAGATCGATCGGTTGATGGAGCGTGTGTTCCAGGCACAGGGCGGTGGCGAAGCCCCCGTGATGCTATGCCACAACGACCTCTCCGAGACGAACATCATGGTGGAGGGCGATCGGCTGACGGGTCTGTTAGACTTTGAATTCAGTGGGGCGTTTCCTGGTAGGTTTCATCCTCTCCCTCCTACGGGGCGTTGCTCGCTAACCCCCTCCTCTAACCATAGCGGACGTGGAGGCGTTTGGCTCATTCGAATTCCTAGACACCGAGCTGCCCTGGGATCATCCTCCGGTGCCTGCCGAGGGGGAGATCGCCTCGCTCAAGGAGTATTTTAGGCAGGAGGTGGATCGGCTCGATCCGGCCGTCGCCAAATATCTCTTCACCAAAGAGCGCATCTTCGTCAGCGAGTTCATCCTGGAGTTTCTAATATCGCCCGCGTACGACCAGCAACAGCGGCGAGCAGCGTGCCGGCTGTGGCGCGACCACTTCAAGGTCACATAGCCTCGGGAGGAGAGGGGGACTCTTTGTGTATTTTTTCATTGGGTACTGCCTTTGTTCTTTTTGTCCGCCTGTAGCTTTTGGGTTTTTTCTCTCTATTCGCCTCCATTGCAATCTGTATTTTCAATTCGTTTTCCAAGGGAACCATCGATGGTATATGTATATGTTCAGCATGACTCTCGTCCATCCACTCGGGCCCTCCGCCCCCCCCTCCCCTCGCCCCTCTTCTCCTCTCCATCTAGAGAGCTATCTCCCCTCGCCCCTCTTCTCCTCTCCATCTAGAGAGCTATCTCCCCACCACCTTCTCTCCCGGTCCTAGATGAGAATAAAAGCCGGCCTCCGATGGGATGAAGACTTATATTTTTTATTTTTTTTTTCTTTCATAAATAATAAAAAGAAAAAAAAAACGAGTTAAAATCGCAGAATGGATAGGGGGAGAGGGAGGAAGAAGAAAAAAAAAAAGGGCGGGCGGTTTAAATCTTTACACAATAACAAAAAAGAAATTCTAGGAGATAATATATTTTTTGTAGTAGAGGGTGGATCCTTTAGGCCTTGGTCACCTTGGCAATCTCCACGGAGTTGGTGGCGCCGAGCACACGCTTAATGTCGCCGTAGATGGCGAACTGGAAGGCGGTGAGGGTACCCACCATCACAATACGGGCACCCAAGCCGGTGAACAGACCCTTAGGACCGAGCTGCAGGGTCATGTCGTAGAGGCGGGTGATGATGGAGCCCTCGGCACCCTTCTGCTTGTTGATCTTGGAGAGAAGAGTGTCGGCGGGCTGTGAGATGATGGCGGCGGCAATACCGGCAATCAAACCAGAGCTGAGGTTCACGGTGGTGTTCACTCCGGCGGAGAGCTCGTTCTTGGACTTGCCCATGGCGGAGTAGATGTTCTCGGCGGCAATTTCGTAGACCACGAACTTAGCCATGGTGTAGGGGATTTGCTAAGGAAGGGAACGGGGGAGCGTCGTCAGTGAATTACTGCTGGGACCCCCAAGATACCAAATGCAATAAATGAAAATCTCCCCTTACCTTGAACAAGATAGGGATGAAGCCGGAGTAGAATCCACGGATCACACCCTCCTCCTTCAACAAACGAGTGAAACCGCCCAACAAACCGTTGGCGAAAGTGGGCTGCGACACAAGGCGGATACGGGTAGCCTCCAGCGGGCAGAGGGCGACATCGGCGAAGAATTCGGCAATGGCCGACGATGCGAGGTAGATGGCGGTGCGGTGCTCAGACGCAGCCTCGACACCCAAGTAGTCGATGAAGGTCTTCTTCCAGAATTCATAACCGCCGAACTTGAAGGCACCCTGGAGGAAGTAGCCGGCAGCGGTGGGGCCGAAGCCGGTGAGGAGGGCACCAGCACCCTCAGCCTTGATGACCTGACCGAAGGCGGCCACCATACCCTAAGCAGAACAAGAAAAGAGAATTGCAGTCATATTAGTCAACATTCGGGAGATGGCACCGATAAACCAAGACGAGCAAAAAAAGAACATCACATACCCTGTTGTACACTTGGGGCTCAAGCTGGATTCTTGTCTTCACCACATCAACGGGAGTGAGGGCTCCGTGGGTGACGGAGCAGCACACGGCACCGGCGAAGGCGAAGCGGGCATAGAGGCCAACTCCAGACGGGGCCTGGGAGTCAACGGGAGAGGGGGCAACGAAGTGCTTGCTCAACACTTTTTGAGAGGGGAAGAGATGGGACATGATGACTGTTTTTAAGGTGTATTAAAGTGTCTAAGTGAGAAGAGAAAAGGGGGAGGGGAGAAAAAAAAAAGAGAAAGGGACCTTCCTTGAAAAACTTCGAACAGGGGCTCGCTTCCTTTATGTTCCTATTTTTTTTTCTTCTGCGGAAGGGTAAACAATCAACATCCACGCGAGGAAACGATTGGTGGGCAGGCAGATTGTGGTGGACATTACGCCGTGGTGGATTGGATCCTGTGGCTAACGCAAGAAATAGACGCGCTTGCGTGTTCCCCCTCCAGTTTAAAGTGGGTTAGCGAAGGAGTTTTGATCGCACACTTTCAATCAACAACACACCTCTTTAGAAAATGGCATGTATCTGAAGGAGATCTCGAATCCTCTCTATGGAATCACGCGATCTAACCCATTTTGTTTCGTTCTCTTGCCTGATAGGGTAATGCGCAGTCAGGAATTCCGCCGGGTGGAGGCGCACCCGGAAAGGACAAAGACAAGCAGGTAAGGCATGGTGGATCATAAACCGCAATCGCGATGGAGGATTCCTGGATCGAAGCTATTCCCATCGAATACTAATGCTGCTCTTTGCTTCTCCTCCTGTTGGTAGGAGAAAGACAAGAAGAAGAAGTGGGAACCCCCCGTGCCCACTCGCGTCGGCAAAAAGAAGAAACGTGGCCCCGATCCCACCTCGAAGCTCCCGCAAGTGTTCCCCACGACGCGATGTAAGCTCAAGCTTCTCAAGCATGAGCGCATCAAGGATTACCTCCTGATGGAGGAGGAGTTCGTGACGTACCAGGAGCGGCTCAGGCCACAGGAAGAGAAACATGAGGAGGAGCGCACCCGCGTAGACGATCTGCGGGGCTCACCCATGGGCGTGGGATCGCTCGAGGAAATCATCGACGATGATCACGCCATTGTTTCGTCGGCCACCGGTCCCGAATACTACGTGAGCATTCTCTCATTCGTGGATAAAGATTCTCTCGAGCCCGGCTGCTCCGTCCTACTACACCACAAGAATATGTCGGTGATTGGGGTGTTGCAGGATGAAACAGACCCGATGGTTAGCGTGATGAAGCTGGAGAAGGCCCCCACAGAATCCTACGCAGACATCGGTGGGCTCGAGCAGCAGATCCAAGAAATCAAAGAGTCCGTCGAGCTGCCGCTTACTCACCCCGAGCTCTACGAGGAGATGGGTATCAAACCCCCCAAGGGCGTCATTCTGTACGGCCCCCCCGGCACCGGCAAAACTTTGCTCGCTAAAGCCGTGGCCAACCAGACGTCCGCGACCTTTTTGCGTGTGGTGGGCTCAGAGCTTATCCAAAAATATTTGGGCGATGGGCCGAAGCTGGTGAGAGAGCTCTTCCGGGTGGCCGAGGAGCATGCGCCGTCCATTGTGTTTATTGACGAGATTGATGCTGTTGGTACGAAACGGTATGTATTTGGCGCAGTTCGAGCGGTTTCACGGGATTATATTGACCTCAATATCCTCGCTCTTTTTTTTTCTTGTTTTCTGTCCATGCCAATAGATATGACTCGACCTCTGGAGGCGAGCGTGAGATTCAGCGCACTATGCTTGAGCTGCTTAACCAGCTCGACGGATTCGATTCGCGGGGGGATGTCAAGGTCATCATGGCCACCAACCGAATCGAGTCACTGGACCCGGCCCTGATCCGCCCAGGTCGAATTGACCGCAAGATCGAGTTCCCGCTGCCCGACGTGAAGACAAAGCGGCGCATTTTCGGCATCCACACCTCTCGGATGACGCTTGCAGAAGACGTGGATCTCGAGGAGTTCGTCATGTCCAAAGACGACTTGAGTGGCGCCGACATCAAGGCCATTTGCACGGAGGCCGGGCTGCTGGCGTTACGAGAGCGACGAATGAAAGTTGTGGCGGATGACTTTAGAAAGGCTAGGGAGAAGGTCCTCTATCGGAAGAGCGAGGGCACACCAGAAGGCTTATATTTGTAGAGGGGAACCACCGATGGCGCGACTCCGCATTTTCTTTTTTTTTTTGTGCGTAATTATTCTTTTTTTTTCAATGAAGACAATATTCTTTTTCTCAAATGACCGGCTCGAGTCGTTCCAATTGGGGGTGCATCTTTCAAGCTTAATGCGCCTCATCTTTATCGATCCCATGCCCATGCAAAATAATATCGTGGCCCTCCTCAGCCTGGGCCTGGCCGGAAGGAAAGGATTGGAAGGATTCCTCGACCTTTTTCCCAATACTCGAGGAGAAGTCCACCTACATTAGCATAACTAGAATGGACCTGCGCAATACTTGGTTATTTTTCAAGTAGCAAACATCGCGAACCATCCATGAGGCACAGCCCTAAAGGCCAATAGAGTTGGATGACGTCCTTGAAGCCAACCTCGTCCAATTTTATTTATATGTGAAATAGACTCAACTCTTTTGACAGCACGGCTCTACTATCCCCTCTGCAGAGAGGGATAACTCTTGCTCTCCAAGCCGCTGGCTTTGTTAACAGTCACACAAGCCTTCTAAGCCGAAAAACCGTAGCTTTCAGAGTGGGACAGTGTCGTTGACTGGCCATGCTATTTTTGTATTCCACCGGCTCACCGTTCTCACGTACGCCTGGCCGTGGGCCCTACGGCTCAGAGCTAGGCCCAGGGCGCACCCTCGCCTATCAGGAGGATTGCCCAAACCAACTTCCTTGGGAGAGTGGGCGCACGCCTCCGGCTCGGAGACACTCGCCAGGGCTGCCGTGGTGGGGCTCTGTTTGCTCGCGCCGTATTCATATTGCGCTTTCAATCCAAGTTTCAGACGCACGGAGCTTGAATTCAAGGTTGCTTATGCGGAATTCTTGAACGCAGCACAAAGCCAAGAACACTTACCATTACCAAGATGCTATGGCATCATGCTGAGCAAATCGGCCGGAGCAAGCAGACAGAGCCAGGGGGACGGCGGCATCGCCCGAGAACCCCCGCGCAGAGCGCGTCGGGGGCGCTGGCGGTATGGTCAAGGGATGCTCCCCCCACTTGCAGCCACGGTAGAGTTGGTGGGGGCGGGGGAGGCGGCGGAGGGATCCAAAATCCGGCTCCAACCGGAAATCGGCTGAGGGAGAATGAAAAAAAAAAAGCGTAGCCCGTGCCCACTGTTTGTGTTGCCCTTCTAGGCTAATTTTACTCACACTAACTGCACCAAACGCTATTTATAAATAAACGCTTCCGATGGCCTGAGCAGACCCCCTCTTCGCTCTCCCGCCCCGTTCCCCCTCCTCTTTGCACGCCTTGAAGAGCAGGAGCACTATGCTGAAATCTCTCGCCGTCTTTGCGCTCCTTCTCCAGCTGGCGGTGGCTGCCCCGCTGCTCAACACCACCATAGGCACCGACCGGAACACCATGGTCGACACTTGCAATGCAGGTTGGTTTATCATCGCCCTTCTGCAGAGGAATGCTGCTTTCAAGGCCTCTAACCTCTCCCCCGTGCGCCTCTGTGCTGGCGCGTAGATGTCACGACCATGGACGCCAAGAAGTATTTTGGCCAGCAGATGGATCTCGGTGTGAACTGGCATGTGTCGCTCCCTTATGACAAATGGATTCCAGGAGGACCTGAGATCCCCATTATTGTCGATGGGGGCAAGAACAAGTTCAACCACCTTGTCATCATTGCAACCACCCTGAGTCTGGAGCACATCGGCGTGTGGAAGGTCCCGAATGAAGGATTCGCGACTGGTAAGTGCCATGGGTTCACCCTTGCATTGACGTGCCCGGCTAATGCGCTAACTCCCTGTGTGGATGCAAATGAATAGTGGATAGCTGCCAAGGCGAAAACATTGGTGCCGCCTTGGTGACCACAACCAACAATCCTATCGGCCCCCAGCTGGAGCTTAGATGGCAGCCCCCGAGCAAGAGCGGCCTTGGCCCGATCCAGTTCTTCAGCTGCGTCGCGGCCTCCGAGCCCGTGCGCGGCTATCAGTGCTACTCAAGCGACGGAATAGAGGAGCAGGATTAATACCGTCTCCCTTCTCCCCTATTCCCTCCGCTAGATTCCCACCTAATGATGTATACACCGCTATTTAACCCCCTAGCTCTATTTATCTATCCCCCTATATCACTCTCCCTCTATATCCTAATTATTTAATCCTACCTAGTTTAGTGTGCTGTCTAATCCTTGCATAATACCTCGCCTAATTCCCTAATTTTGCAATATATTAACTACGACCCAGATACCTCTCCTATCTTGTTTATACTGGTATAGAAATAAAGCGCCCTGAAAAAGTGTGTCCATTCCACACCGTGTTTCTCGGCCCTACTTTTCCTTTCCCCACACGAGCTCATCCTCCTCCCCCCCCCCCCTCTTTAGCCAGCCTTAAGAGTCTGGTGGCTCGTGCAGAGATGAATTTAATGCCTTGGATGGTCCAGCCAAATTGGCCGCAATTTTTTCATTCGATCCATTCGTCTTTATAAGATAACACTGAACCCTCTGCAGAGCCTTCCACCCATCTTGCCTCAGGATGCCTTTACGAGTCGTGGTTGGGACCTTTAACCTCAACCACCAGCCCATCGACTCCGATCTCTCCACATGGCTGCTGGATGAATTCGACCGCACCCCCGCCCCTCCTGACTTTGTTGCCATCGGCTTCCAAGAGCTTGCGCCTCTTGCCTTCTCCTACGACAACGACGATCGCATTCAGGCCCTTCTCACCCAGACCGCCGCGCCGCTGAAAGCAAAATTCCCGGCCCATTACTTTGAGCTCATCGCGGCGGTCAACCACATGGGCCGCTTGCTGCTCGTGTACGCGCTTCAAAAAGATGGGAGGAGCGTTTCCGTGTTCATCGCCACAATGGGCTGTGGGTATGTCTATTTGGGGAACAAGGGCGCCATGGGGGTCAGCGTGCGTCTTGAGGATCGCGATGACGGCCCATGCACCCTATGCTTTGTCAACTGCCATTTGGCCGCGCACATGCACAATTTGCAGCGGCGTAACCAAGACTTTAGAAGCGTGTGCGAGCGGCTCGTCTTCACCGCGGATGAAGATATCCTGGAAAGGGAGGAATCACATACTACAAAAGTTGCTCAAGCCTATCCAATGCGAAGAAGAAGAGGGGCGAGAAGAAGAGGAGGAGGAGGAGGAGGAGGAGGAAGGAGAATGCCAGGGGTCGAAGAAGTGCCGCTTTTGGGCGACGAAGAAGAGGAGGAGGAAGAGGGAGAGGGAGAGGGAGAGGTAGGAGATGGCTCCGAAGGAGGTCAGAGCGGGGGCGTGAGGGAGGAAAGGGAGGGCGGTGATCGAAGCACCCTAGGTGAATATGGGGCCGGATTGAACGGACTTGGCGGGCGCGCGACCGGATCCAGGGGGAGCAGAGGGAAACGGGAATGGAACCTCTATGACCATGACTTCACCTTCCTCTTGGGCGACCTCAACTATCGCATCCAGCTCGACCATCCTCGCCACGGGCCCCTCACGCTCTCCGGCCTGCTGCAAGCCATTCCGGATCGCCTACACAGCCTCCACGCGTACGATCAACTGACCGCGGAGCGTGCCGCCGGGCGCACCCTGCATGGGTTCCAGGAGGGCCCCCTCGATTTTCCCCCGACGTACAAGTATTTTCGCGAGTCGATCCTCTACAACCATCGCAGGCGCGTGCCCTCGTGGTGCGACCGGGTGCTGTGGCGGAGCCGCGCAGGAGCAAGGGTAGAGCTGGGGCACTATCGCTCCTACCCCGAGTACATGAATTCCGACCACCGCCCGGTGTCGGCGTCGTTCACCCTGGCCGTCATGCATTCGGCCGATTCAGGGCCCCGGTTTCTGGCGAATGCACGTGATGAATATCAGACGCCGTGCAGCCATGGGCCGTTCGGGATTGATCCCTGGTGGCGAGCCAAGCTGCGGTTGGGGTTGGTGCTTGATAGGGTGCTTTGCGAGCTCCTTACATTGGCTGTGTCGCCGAAGCCTCGATCGTTAATTGTTTTTGCGGCACTGGCAATTTTGATCGCCAGCGGCGGCTTTTTTGCCAAGTGGCTCCTGGGCTAGACGATTCGGGGGAGAGGCATGAGGTGAAGGAGCTGTCGAGTAACCGTCTGAGCTAATGGGCTGTATTACTTTAGCGGGGGCGAGGAAGGGCGGCGGAGAACGCCCTTGTTAACTCTTTTTCTGCATTCTGCTGTGTTGTTTGTTGCCTTGTACTCTCTCGTAATATGAGGAAATGACATGATTTCAGTTAATTGAACCTAGATCAAGTTTTGTGTGTGCGTGCCCTCCACTATGGTTTGTGCTTGCTCGTCGCCTTTCCAATCTTTGCCAATCTTACCACTGCTCCTCGAGCACATAAGCGCTGCAATCATAAGACGGCGGCCTAAAAATAACCGGCCCAAAACATTCTAGCCAATTCGGCGGTGTGACCTCCCACTCGAAATATTCAAGCAGCCTGGTACAAACCCACTTTTTTTTTTTACAAGCATTCCCTCTCGCTTTTCACAAGGCACTGCCTGTCTCCTTTGAGGTCCCCAAAACTCTTGTGTCCTGATCGCACAGGCTTGTTCCCAAGAAACCCAAGGACCAACTGGGAGGAGCTCAGACCATGGCCTGAAAGAGAGCGTAGGGGCCGGGGAGGAATGAGGCGGCGCGGGGGGGGGGGGGTTGCTTCTGCTTCCCACCGTCCACACAATAAGATCGCCCAGCCATTCATTCGCCCTCAGCGTGATACACGTAAACCCTGAGTACAGCGGGGAGCCTGTTTACGGGCTGTCACGGAACCGGAGTAGCGAAAAGGAAAGTTTTGACTAAAATTCAGACGCACGTCACCACCGTGATTGTGGAATCTGGCTGGTTCTGCTGGGGAGGCGAGGGGGGGGGGGAGGGGGAGGGGCGAGGAGGGGGGGGCCGGTGCTTGCGATCTCCATGCAGATGGGCTCCCCCATTAGGTTCGCCACGTTATCCGCGAACCAGTCTATGCTGCAGCAGCCAGAGCAGGAGCTGGGCACTTTGGCGGCAGAACGATTTGCTCTCGTTCCGCATTAGCTGCCGGGGCCAGGTTGTGACGACACCGGATCAAGCCTCTCTTGCAAAACGGATGCAATGCAATTGCATGTTTTTCTGAAATCCGTTTTGATTTGCGAAGCGGCTAACCCACATCCCTCAATATACTGGACAATGCTTTTTTTTCTGGAGGAGACAAAAACCTACTTCTGGCCGCTTCAATGACTCTGTGTAAGGACTTGCGGCCCAACTCGTACAACCTTAACGTTAAAACACCGCTTCTTTTTCTTATTCCACCGTCTCTTTTTTGCCGTCGTCCGTGCTCTCTCATAGATTCACACCGCGGAGACCTTGGATGAATTGTCTTAGAATTTTTCGCTATAAAGTCCAGGCCTCGGTCCAACTTTTCAGAAGATCACCCTCGTTGCCATCAACTCTATTCCCTCCCCCATCGAAGCCTTTACCCACCCTCGTATATATTTAACCCTCTAAGCGTTTTGCCTCTTTTTCTTCTTTTCATTGCCTTCTCTTTCCTCTCTCGTCCCCACTCCCTCTTCTCCTGCTTTCTCTGAGAAGAACTCCCTTCCCCCCCCCCCCTCCCACTGCTACCATGATGCAAGACACACTGAGCTATTTGAACTCCCTTAGCTTCCACTCTCCCAGCGAACACGCCCTCCTGGCCAACTCGCCGGCCGGCGACGACTTGGTCTCTCCCCTGCTGCTCTCGGGCTATCCCGCCGCGCTTGCCTCTCCCCAGTTCGACACCACGCCGCCGCCCACCGACTTCTCCAGCCCGCAGCAGGCCAAACCTCTTCCTCTCTCGACGACCGCGGCCCAACCTTACCCCACGGCCTACCAGCAGTCGCAGAACCTTGCTCCCGCACCCTCGCACTACCGCCATCTGACGTTCCCCCACCCCTACTCGCGCACCCCCTTCTTCACCCCCTCGCTGACCCACGCCTACACCCCCTATCCCCAGACCCATCCGCTCCCGGTCAGCCCCAAGTCTCGTAAGAGGATGCGCACCACCCCCGAGCAACTTGCCATCCTCCAGCAGATCTTCGCCGCCAACCCAACCCCAAACAGCCATCTCCGGCTGCACATCGCCCGCCACCTGGACTTGCCGCTTCGCTCGGTCCAGATCTGGTTCCAAAACCGCCGCGCAAAGGCAAAGCTGCTTGAGCGCAAAGAGCGCCAGGGGGGCGGCGAGGAGGAGAGGGAGGAGCGGAGGAGGAGCTGTCCCAGCTCGAGGAACGAGAGCCCGGTCAGCGATGCCGCGCGGAAACCCGGATGGGAGAGCCATGCCCTCGACCAGGAGAACAAGCTCGAGACGCGACTCCGCCGCTCGGCCTCCATGCCTACCCCCCACGCCCCCACGCCTCAACAGACGGTGCCCAACCTCGACCACTGCACCTCCGACGTCCCGGATCCATGGCTGCCCTGGGACGACTCGACCCAATTCCTGCTTTCCCCGGCTGCGGATGCCCTTGTGAACGATGCGGATGGAATGTGGGGGATGTTCGATGCTTAGGCGGGTTGAGCTCCAAAATAGAGGAGCCTATCTGAATCTCCGCTTCCTCCCAACCCCTTCCTCCCCCAACCAACCCCCAACCCCCCCGATCGGCTTAACCTCCCGTCGCCCTTTCCCCACTCCAACTATTTATTTATTTAATCTGATGTGTTTCTTGTCTCTTTTTTCTTTATAATCCAGTTTCAATTGTTTAATATCCTCAATTGCCTTCGTCCCCCGCCCTCTCTCCCCCTCCTTTGAAATATCTTTGTTATTAATGCTGCAGCCCTAATGATCTTTGTGTGTTATGTGGAAAAGTTTATACACCCCCTCTACATTGTGCTTTATTTTCTATGCCTATAACTTATTTCTCTTGGATATGATTGTTTGTGATATATAAATAGAAGACCGATTTTCAATCCTTATCCGGATCCTGGAACGGATTCCTGAAGACGTGGCCCCTGTTTCACATTACTAGTGAACAGCACGGTGGAATGAGGGAACAAATTGGGGGGCGAGCCACGTGAAATTCATGGTGATAAGCTGTGCCAAGTAACGCAAACCAATCTCCGCTGGGGGACCAGTGAGAAGGAGGGCAGCGTTTTGAGGCTGGATTGACATCAATTTTATTCCTCCAGGATGAAAACAAGAGACTATCGAACATGTCACAAAAATAAGTACATCGAAAGAGCTGAATAAAAGGAAAAAACTTTAAAAGGAATAAGGGCCGGCGATAAGAACGGCCCCAGCTATTGTGAGGAGGAGGGGGAAGGAGGGGAATATATTAAATAAAAAACGAGAAGATTTTCCGGGATGGCTCGGGTTATTTTCCGAGCCATCTATGCACCCAAGTTGTTGTAGGCAAGCAGATTCACGGTGTCCTTGTCGAATCCAGTGATGGCATTCTTAAGCCCCGCCTTCTGCAGGTACTTGACCATCTCGGCGTGGTTGCGGTTCTTCTCGGACAGGAACTGGGCCAGCAGACCCGTGACGTGTGGGGCGGCCATCGAGGTGCCCGAGATGGACTTGGTCTTCCCGTCATTCCAGGTGGAGAGCACATCCACCCCGGGGGCAATGATGTCCACGCACTTGCCAAAGCTGCTGAAGTCTGCCTTCTTGTCGTTGACGTCCGAGGCCGCCGTGACAATCGCCTTCTCGGCACGAGGAGGGGACAGCAGGCACGAGTCGGCGTTCTTGTTTCCGGCAGACACCGCGAAGTGCACGCCGGCCTCGACCGCCTTGTTCACGGCATTGTCCAGCGCGTCGGAGTTTCCTCCGCTGAGAGACATGTTGGCCACGGCTCGCTTCTTGTTGTTGGTATCGGCCGAAGTGCCCTTAGCGTCCTTGACCACCCAGTCAATGGCAGCCACGATTTTACTGGTGGAGCCTGTGCCATTGCCATTGAGTACCTTCACGGCCACGAGCTGGACCTTCTTCGCCACACCATAGGTCTTGGATCCGATCGTCCCGGCAACGTGGGTGCCATGGCCGTGCAAGTCCTTGTCGCCGTCGTCCGCAAAGGTGGCGCCCCAGCGCGCACGGCCTTCGAACTCGGGATGGGTGGTCAGAATGCCCGTGTCTACCACAAGTAAGGTCCAACATCATGAGCAAAAGTAAGGAGGGTCAGCCCGAGGCAAACGGGTGCGTCTTACCGAGAACATAGGCGGTCACGCCCTTGCCACCGTCGGGGTTGTAGACATACTTGTCCTTGGTCTTGTCGTCGAGTTTCTTCCGATGTGAGACGCGAGCAAGTCCCCACGGGGAGCCCTTTTGGGTCCTGTTTTTCTTCTTCTTAGTTGTGTCGGCCTCGACCTGCTCCGGCTCAGCGGCCTCAGGCTCGGGGACCTCGTCGGCGTCAAGACTGACAACAGCATCACGTTCGACATAGGCAACCTATGAATGATGTAAAAATGCCATGAGT
Organism: Calcarisporiella thermophila; assembly: GCF_041956535.1. NCBI lineage: Eukaryota > Fungi > Calcarisporiellomycota > Calcarisporiellomycetes > Calcarisporiellales > Calcarisporiellaceae > Calcarisporiella > Calcarisporiella thermophila. Next base: position 227,234 of record NW_027192197.1, read on the forward strand.
ATACCCTCTTGATACTGTCCCCTACGAAAAGAGGGAGGTGGCGGAGGACTCACCGTAGGATCGGCACGAATCTTCTTCAGAGTCTCGGCATCAAATTGTCCTGCGAAACCCTTGAAGTCCTCGATCTCGAAGACGTGCTTCACGCCATCCCGAATGGCCTGGCTCTTCAGCTGAGAGGACTCTTCCGCGCCTGGCTTGTAGACGACAATGTAGGAGCCGTCGATCACTTTGGCCTGCCCTTCGGGTGCAACGAGGGGAGCGAGGTCCTCGTCGGCGGGACCGGCGATCGCGCTAGCTGCCAGAGTGGCTACCAAGAGGCAGTTGAGAACACGTTTGATGAACATGCTAAATTATCACACACACAACGAAGGGGTGAGGTTGAGGGGAGAAAGGTAAGGATTGTAGAGAAGGTGAAGATTTCTAGAAAAGAAATGAGGAGTAGGAGAGTTTGGTTTTGATCTTTTGTTTTTCGCCAAAGAGGAACCTATTTATATGGTTGCTCACCCCCCCCCCTCCTCTTCCCATCTCCACGGACTCATTTCTAATCAATACGATTTTGAATTGAAGACGTCTTGGACGGCCGAATTTTCTAAATTTTAGCTTTACACCATTACCAAGTTGTGTATGAGAAATAAAGTCTGTTTTTGAGGTCAAAAAGCCCTCTAAGCATCCCTCTACTCTGCTGCCCTGAGGAGATTTTGCGGTCGCCTGCTCCACGCGGAGGGTGGCTTTTTTTCTTGATGAGGAATGGTCACTTTGAGTTTGTGCTTGCCCTCCTCCCCCCAATACGCCCCGCCAGGTTAGGCTATCGTAATCAGGGAAAACATGAACAATCCGTTTGTCCATTCCGCAAAGAATAAGCGTTCCTTTGCTCCCTCTGATTTCGTAAAGTGAGGGCCTAATCCACGGAGGAGTGGCTAGGTGCATCTAATTTTTTTCCTTTGGCTCACCCGAGATCCATGGAGGGTTGAACCTAAATGGCTGGGCCCAATTACCTTGTGCAATATGAGGCGAGCCAATGGGTTACTCATCATGGGGAGAAAGTGCTGTGCAATCCAAATAAGATATGAAGGTAAGCAGGCATTAAGTGTCGTATTTAAGGTTGATTGCGTTTGATGATCCACCTCTCCGCGCCCTTCCCTAATCGCCAAACAACCATAATGCATTAAAGAACCCAATTTTATAGAGTTTGTTCTCCCCTCTCCCCTCTGGCTCTGACGAATCCGTTCTATTTTCGAAAGGATTTGGAGCTTGAGCAAACCTCAAGACACGTGGACACTCCTCAGCTTGTATTCCTTTACGTCGGGCGCTGGACATCTCATGATTGCAAAGCCAGTCATCTCTCGACTTCTTGCAGTCCTCCAATGGCCACTCCCTAGAATCTAGGTTGCCTTCGGTCCCATTCTTCATCTTTACCGTATTCCTATTCAAGATACATTGGGTATTCCACGCCTAGGAATCTCACAAGGGACTGGGGCTGGAGACATGTATCGCCGAGAATGCTAGGAGGCCAAGAGATAGGTTTGCTCATCATCAACGGCAGGAATATAGTTCGATGTTAATCTTAATTCTATAGGCATAAATTCTTTAGGCATAATTCAGCAAGCAAAGTAACCTTAATGGCCAACAAACTTCGCGTGCGGCTGGGGTAATGAAGGGGAAGCCGGAATAGCTTGACGAAAAATTTAACGCGTAGCATTTTGCTCACAGAGTCGAGTCGTATTGAAATGAACCTAAAAAAACCCTTCGACGACAGAGAATAACGTCGGTAAAATGAGCGAAGCAAATCTTCACGGTGTTGGATTAAACGCTCCCCACCAAAGAAATAGGGGAAAGGTAGCCTGGAGCTCATGCTATTTAATACCAGAATCATGGGCCAGAAGGAAACTTGATACTCTAACAAATTATCACGAGTTTGATTCTCTTGGTAAGTTTTCATACTGTCTTGGAAGTTATTTAGAATTTTAAAACCACGTATATTTAAATAGACTCTGGTACTATTTCTGACAAGAGGGAAGATAGGAATATACAGGGTACGGAGGAATCCGCTGAATACAAGATAAAACTAAGGAGAGGACCGTAAAGGAGGGGAAGGGGGCAGATAGAAGGGGGATGTGGCGCATCAGTAGGAAAAAGAAAGAGAGGATAAATTAGGCACCGAGATTGTTGTAGAGGAGGTAGTTGACGGTCTCCTTGTCAAAACCAGTAACGGCATCCTTTATCGACACCTTCTGGAGATACTTGAGCATGTCGGCGGGGGAGCGCACCTTCTCGGACAAGAACTGGGCGATGACCCCGGCAACATGGGGGGTGGCCATCGAGGTGCCCGAGAGTACCTTGGACTTACCGTCATTGGAGGTCGACAACACGCCAACTCCCGGTGCAATAATGTCCACGCACTTGCCCCAGTCACTGAAGCTGGCCTTCTTGTCTTCTACATCAGATGCTGCGGTGCTGATCGCTTTGCTGGCGCGAGAGGGAGAGAGTTTGCAAGCGTCAATGTTGTAGTTACCGGCAGCAACCGCGAAATGGATTCTACATTTTGTTATTGGAAGATAGAATAGAAATAATGGTCGTATTAGCAAGGAGAATGAATGGGAGCCAGCTGGCTGTAGGTTTTGATTTCTTACCCAGCATCGGCAGCCTTGTTGACGGCCTCATCAAGCACATCAGAGGCACCGCCTCCAAGGGACATGTTGGCAACGGCCTTCTTGTTCTTGCCCTTCTTGGCGTCTTTCACCACCCAGTCGATTCCGGCAATGATATCGCTGACCGTGCCCGATCCACTGTTGTTGAGAACCTTCACGGCCACGAGTTTTACCTTCTTGGCCACTCCGTAGGTTTTGGATCCAATGGTTCCAGCCACGTGGGTACCGTGACCTTGTCCGTCCTCATCCCCATCCTCGGTAAAGGTCTTACCCACACGGGCGCGGCCTTCGAAATCGGGGTGCTTAACGAAAATTCCGGTATCTAGAATCAGAAGGGTATCGCACAGGTTAGGGATGGCGTGAACAAAATGGACGACTAGAGAAAAGGGAAGAGGAGCTTTCATATTACCAATCACATAAGCGGTCACACCTTTTCCGGCATTGGGGTTGTAGACATATTTGTCGAGGGTCGAGTTGGTGAGCTTCTTGCGGTGGGAGATGCGGGCAAGTCCCCAAGGTGCGTTCTTTTGGGTTTTTTCTTTTTGTTGTTGTTATCGGCTTCCGCGTCATCACCTTCCTCGCCAACAGCCCCCCAAGGGGCTCCATCGTCCTCATCCACGTTGATGGTCAAGATGGAGTCGCGCTCCACATAGGCCACCTAGATCCAAACCAAGGAGAAAATGGGTGAGCAACCTATCTCCCGGGATAGAGTTTGGAGCAAAATAGGGTGGGATTACCGCAGGATCGGCACGAATCTTCTTCAAAGTGTCAGCGTCGAATTTCCCAGAAAAGCCCTTGAAATCTTCAATGTCGTAGACATGCTTCAATCCAGCCTTGATTGCCTGATCCGAGATCGCCCCATTCTGATCGGCGTTGGGCTTGTAGACGACGATATAAGAGCCGTCCACCACCTTGGCCTCACCCTGGGGGACATTGAGCGGGGCCAGATTGTCCTCTTTGACGTCGACAGGGGCGGCCATGACGCTAGCAGCAATGGAAGCCGCCAAAAGGCAGTTAAGGATGCGCCTTATGAACATAGCGAATTTTTCAAACGGTTAAGGAGGGGTAGGGTGGGATTCGTTCTTTTTAATGAGGGAGAAAAGAAAGGAGGTTTTTTATTTTCAATGCCGAGATAAATTAAAAAACGCCTCTATTTATATTCTTGTTTTATCTCCTCCCATTTCCTTTTCTCCCAACTTAGCAAATCTCGCAATCAACCCATGGCTCCCTTTTTCACTTTTCTCTTCTCTAACTCTAAAAATAAGCTTGTTGAACCAACTTACGAGAGAATTTGAGCTGAAATATCCTCTGAAACCCAGTTTAAGCTCAGCAGTTCCAATGCCATTGCCAACCATCTCTCCTCCGGTTGTGCAGAGAGGCAATGTCTTTTGGTTTTTTGTACCCTCCCCTATCGGTCCATCCATTCAAACCTTTTGGAAATATCGTAATCAAAAGGTAATATGGATCCATACTCGTTGAACAAGTATGACCTCTTTCTCTCTCCTCCTTGCAAAATCGCGTGTACGGAAGATAGGATATCCTCGGGCCACTGAGAATAATGGGCACTAGTACCTTGAATAATTTTAGAAATGATCCGAGGTCACGGAACCCAAAGTTCCTAACAAACTGACGTCAATAATAGGAGGATTTTTGAGAATTTCCATCCACCGCTGGGCTGGGTTAGGATTTTCCCACTCTCTTGCATCTGCACGGAGGAAATGGCCTCGCCTCTTGGTCCCCTCCTGCTGGTTAGCACACTAGGGATGACGAGGTAGAAGATCCAATGCCCACTGCGCCTAAGCATTTTGATTACTTATTATCCGCCATTTTCATGTCCACTGTGACAGTACAAAAAAGTTAAAGTCTTATATAATGGATGAAGGCAAATTGAGATGGCTCTAATTGTGGTTTGCTTGGATAACTTAATCAGAACCATGGACGGCGGAAATTATGCCGGAGTCTCGATGAAAAAAAAAAAGGGGGGGGGGGACAGAGAGAGCGAGTACACGTTGAAAAGTTTGGGGGTAAGAGGATCCAGGAGCATACGAACATGCTGCATTGGATTATGCAAGTGACGATAACCGTGGAATCCCTGAACTATTTTTAGGCATCGGAAACTAATGTTCATTCTCTCCCTAAGTTTAAATTAAAGTATGTTTATTCTATCGCTCCATTAGTACAGTCGAAATCAATCCTAGAGCCAGGTCACAAGTCCACACGGCTATCAAGAAATAAGTACATGGTAAGGAAAGAAAAAAAAAAAAGAGGCTTCAAAAGAGCGTAATCAAAGTTTAGAAAAGAGAAAAAAATAAAAAGTATCAGCTTATGAAAGATTCGAATTGTTCCTCAAAAGTTTACGCGGCAAGAGCAGCAGCATTGCCAAGGGTATTATAGGCGAGCAGGTTGGCGGTGCCGTTTTCAAAGCCAGTGATCTTATCTTTGTTGGCAACGCTAGCGATATACTCTTTCATGGAGGCTGGGTCGCGGGGCTTAGAGGTAAGGAAGTGGGCAACAAGACCAGCGACGTGGGGAGAGGCCATGGAGGTACCCGAGATGGACTTGGTCTGTCCGTCATTCCAGGTCGAAAGGATGTCCACGCCGGGGGCAATGATGGTTACACACTTGCCGAAGTTGCTGAAGGAGGCCTTCTTGTCCCCAATGTCAGAGGCCGCGACGGTGATGGCCTTTTCAGCTCGGGCGGGCGAGGAGTTGCAAGCATCCTGGTTCTCATTTCCAGCAGCCACTACCATGTGCAAACCGGCGGTCACTGCGTTGTTCACGGCCTCATCCACGGCATCCGAAGCACCACCACCAAGGGACATGTTGGCAACCGACTTGTTCTTCCCGTTCTTCTTCTGATCATTGGCGGCCCAGTTGATTCCGGCAATGACATCACTGAACGAGCCAGAGCCTTGGCCATTCAGCACCTTCACCGCGACCAGATTGGCTTTCTTTGCAACACCGTAAGTCTTGGACCCGATGGTGCCGGCAACATGGGTTCCATGACCATTTCCATCCTTGTCACCATCATCAGCGAACGTAGCGCCCCACTTGGCACGGCCTTCGAAGTCAGGGTGATCCACAAGAATGCCAGTGTCGATGACATAGGCGGTGACTCCTTGGCCACCATTGGCATCGTAGAGGTATTTGTCTTGGGTGTTCGAGTCGAGCTTCTCGCGGTGCGAGAGACGGGCAAGACCCCAGGGTGCTCCGGTTTGAGTTTCGACGTTAATTTTCATGATCCCGTCGCGTTCAACAAAAGCCACCTAAAAGCATACCAACAAGGTTGAGTGGATACTTCGAGTCGTATTTCAACCCAAAAATAAATCCACAATAAAATTCTTACCGAGGGATCTGAACGAATTTTACTGAGAGCATCATCGTCGAACTTGCCGGCGAAGCCGCTGAACTTGTTAAAGTTGTATACGTGCTTCACGCCCTTCTTGATAGCTTGGTCGGTAATCTCGCCCTTCTTTTCGGTTCCGGGTTTGTAGACGACGATGTAGGCTCCATCGATTACGTTGACTCCCTTGGGGCTGTTAATGGGGGCCAATTTGCCATCGGGGGTCTCTGTGTTGTTCTTATTGTCGGCACCGTTCTGGTTCTTTTCAGGAATGGAGGCATCCTTCTGGTCCTTTTCGGGGACCGCGAGGGCGGTATTGTTCTTTTTTCCAGCAGGCCCGGCGACGGCTCCGGCAATCAAGGATGCCGCCAACGCGTAACTGACAATTCGCTTTATAAACATACCGGTTACTTGAGAGGAGGAGGGGAGTGGGGCTGATTGAGGAGAGAAGGAGAGGAGGAAGAGGAGAAAAAGTTGTCGAGTAAAGAATAGCCCTTGGATCCTTTCACCTGCCTTTATTTATAGGCCGTTCTCTGCATGCTATCTAAACTCTTGCAAACACACATCATGGAGAGCTAAGCGCGTCGTCGGATAGGCAAATTTACACAAAATATTCTGGGTCGAAGAAGACAATAGTACCTGTCTCGATCCAAAATAAAATAAAGGTTAGCGCTAGCGCCAATTTGGGTAAGGCAGGACAACCGGCTTGTACCTATATGGCGAACTAATAAATTCAGATAGAGTGGTGGTGACTTGCTATGTGTGAAAGGGCATGTGAGCAGGTAGTCCTTTGCCAACCTTTCCAACTCAATCCCAGGGTCGGCCGAAACAATGGTGCACTAATCACATTTTGGTTTGAAGGCGCGTCTAAAGGGCCAAAGCCAAGACCAACGTCCTACCCATTAAAATGGGTTAGACCGCTACTTGTCACATGAAGCTCGCCCTCGCGTCAAGCCGCAATTAACTTTAGTTCATCCCATGGTTTTGGTGCCGTTCCCTCCATCCACCCTTCTTTACCCCTCCATGCTGACAAACGATGGCCGCCCGGCTACGATGGCTTCGATGGACGAAAAGGAGGGTGCACCTGGCAGCTAGTGATCGAGCTTCTACCAAGACTTCCAATTCTGAGAATTAAGTTAATTTGTTTTGCACCGCTACCAGGAGAATAAGGTTTCCTTTGCTTATGTCGATCTTTACACAAGAAATATAGGAGTTGAACCTCCTGGGAGGACAGAAATGTTGCCTAACTGCTTGGTAGGTAAAGGCCATTTCGTCAGGCAGGCGATTACCTCAGATTTTGAGCCGGGTATAGTTCTTAGCAGAAGCGAAGAGATCAAAACTTGCCGCAGGGGCATGCCGGCGGAACCGAATATGGAGCGAGAAAGTGTTTCAGTCAACAAGTGGATCGCGGTTACCGTAGTTATCACGTAATCAGAGGTATTAAATCCTTAGGTAGATCGGAGCTAAGCATTAAAATAATTTCCCGTCACCGCTTTCCATTTCGGACCGCTCTACCGCCGCTTCCCTATCATTCCTGCCCCATTGCATCATTAGAGCTGGTGATTAGCGATCCAGCTCTGCCCGTTATCGCACCTTGAACCTCTTTCGTTATGCGATGGTGGCCTATCTTACTCATGGTCTAAGATTCATGACCGTGAGAAAATATGAGCCGGGCGCATTGTTCATTGAATTTTGCCGATCATTTATGCGACTATTTGTTTATTCATTTTGACTATGCGCAGGTCACGGTTGAGGCTCACTACACTCTCTTCTCAATCACAACAATTGCACTTGGAAGTCCCCGGCCTGCTTCCCTTAGAGATACGACCACATCGTAAAATGCAAATTTGCTGCTGCCCAATATAGAGCCAAGAAAACGGTACAAGCACACTAAGCTGGCTTGAAAGGATCATTCTCTTGTCAATTGACAAAAGTTTATTCAGAGGCCACTAAACAGAGGCCTTCAACTTGTATACAATTCCACAAGTAAAATAGTTATCTGGTAAGTTACCGGCACTCACTCTCCGTCCACTTCAACCTTCGATCGTATGCTACGCTAATATACATCTCAAACTCTACTTGATCTACGTATGTGTAAAAAATATGTGGGCGGAGAATTGGATTCCTTGAGCTGTATAGATCAATTTTTTAAGGGGTTAAGCTTATTCACTGTTAAGCCACTTCAATAAAAAATGCGCAAACCTTAGGTGCCTCTGCTTTTGTAGCTGTGTAGGTGTGTTAATAAACTGCCTCAGCCGCATAAAAAAAACAAAGGTAAAAAAGCAACATATATTAAGAGTATTAAAATGAAAATATTGTTATTTACGTGTGCAATGATATTGGCAAACGATAGCTCTCGGGAACAAAGGACGTTTGAGCCTCTCCATGTGTGTTGGGATGGAGTCTCGAAATGTGGCTTATGAATCGGTTCTCCAGAATTTCTGATTTCCTTCGCGTTCTTCTCATCTCGTTGATCACAAAAGAAAAGAACGTAATTATATTGGGTAAGAGAGAGCTGCTACTATCGGTGTCTAGATTCTTACCTACAAGTCCATCTTATGATTTATTTTTCTTTTTGCATAAATACATTTTTTGATAGATATACCATAACACAATATGACAGACGATCAATTATCCCTTCTCGTGAATACTTTGGGTGCCGTGATTATGGTGCTCATAATGGCATATCACTACGTCGTTGTGCGCGCAAAAAACTGAACCAAAACGGCCCATCGTAATTAGAGGCTGATGGATCTCTTAATTTGCTCTTTTATTTCTAGATTATTATTGATCGAATTGCACGATCGGATGTACAATTTTCGCCATTTTGACTCCTCGTTTCTCTTTTCTTCGTCTTTAAACATGCATACAAGTGCTATTTCGCTCTCTCTTTTTTGGAAGTAATTCCATAAAAAGCTTCTTCTAAATTGAAATAGATACATTGTGTCATATCTTTATAAAAGTTAAAGAGGAGGCAGTACAACAAAATATAACGTCAAATACTCTATGAAATATACATTAAATAGACCGCATCCCCCCCCTCTCTCCTTAAGCCTCTTCCTCTTCACAGTCCTTATTGCCCACTCCCTTCCCCCTCGTCCTCCTCCTCTCTGCCTTCTAAAGCTTCTAAAATCACTAATCTCAGTGCATCGAGTTGATCTTTATCCACAATGCATTCTCTTGCCCGCCCATTACCCAATATAATCACTCGATCGTGGTGTCGAAGAAGATGCGTATTATGGCTAACAGATATACATGTAATTCCGAAATGTTTTAAGCGGTTGTAGAGATATGATTCAATTCGTGGGTCCATGGCAGAAGTGGCTTCATCCAACACTACCAAAACCAAGAAAAGCGGATGGTTGTTAAAAAAGAGACGACAGGCACAAGGAGGCAAGTGGGAAAGGAAAAGGAAGTCACCAGCAAAAATTGGTTTCCAGAAAAATATTCGCGCGAACGAGAGTCGCTGTTGCTCCCCCGGGGAGAGCATCTTGCTCCATTCCTGGCCATAGGCTGTGTCGTAGCTTTCAACCATTTCGGAGAGGTGGGAAAGATTGACAAGATTGAGTAGGCGGTCTACTTCCTCATCTGGCACTAGAAGAGTTCGATAGAGTGAAACATGGGTCAATTGCATTCCTTCCTAAAAGTCTTATCGCCAATTACCTGCATCGGCCGCAAGGATACTCGGATAAGTGATTTGATCGCGGAGCGATCCAAAAACAAGGTATGAAGTTTGTGGAAGGAATAAAATCGGCTCTCTCGTACCCTCGCGTCGAGGCAGTGCTACCCGCCCTCGAGACGAAGGCCAAATTCCGCTCATTACTCGCAAAAGTGAGGTTTTCCCGCAACCTAAGAAAATATTAGAGTCAAGCGCACTTGTTGGCCAATTATAAATAATACATGCCATTATTTCCTACTATCATCACGTTCTCTCCTTTCTTTATATTCAAGTTCAAATTTGAAAATAAGGGCTTGCCATTGGGTGCAGTTATCGACACCCCGTCGAAGCGGATCTCGACGTCGTTAGCACTATTGAACATGTATATCTCGTTGAGCCAGAGTAAAATGGACAGGATGCATTAAATCGATGGAAACACAGGCGAAAAAAATACATTACCGCCCGGCATCATCACGGTATGGAAAATCAATATTTAAATTATCCAATTCGCTGTGAATTTCAGACAAAGCTTCCAGCAACTGCCCAAGACGGGCGGTATATCCCGCCAGCTCAGAAATACGTGCAGATTGGCGGAGAATTTCAGTAAATCGGTGTATAAGATACATGGATATAAAGGAGTTCTAGTTGAAATAGAAAAAAATTCAGAAAGTGAGGGCGAAAAAATAATTGATTACCCAGCTCACCAGACTAATAATAGAGCTCAATTCCCCTTTGTCTATTCCAGAGTATGCTCCAGAAAAAATGGCAATAGATATGATCAGATAGCTTAAGATGGATCCAAAGTAAGAGAAAGTCTCATTCGCCACTATAGGGAATCAAAGGTTATAGCCGAAAAATCACCCGAGAAATCTTTAGTCAAGCCATCGTTTACGTTTTAGAGCCAGTTCCCTATCCAAGATCTTTTGTTGGGTTCCAAGCAATCCCATTAAATTTTGTTCTGCTCGGATTTTCTCTTCTCTTTCCCCACGACTAAACGATATCGATTCGGCAAATACTCGTAGGCGTACATGCATGTATCGGAATCCACCCTCCTGCAACTCTTTTGCAAATACACAAGGTACTACCGGGGCTATCAGGAGTTTGCTCACGATCGACCCAATAATGAAATACAGATAGATGAATAGTGGGCCGAAAATGCCACCCACTGCCCAGCACTTATATGTGTAATAGATTATAAGTAGGGGAGTAACACTGAGCTCTTCGCTAATCTTGCCAATGCATTCGGCAAATTTGTCAATATCCTGGGTGATCCGCTGGTCACTAAAAAAGTCGGAGGTATCAGTGAAATTGGTAAAATGAGTGGTGAATGTCAGCCTTTATATATTCTTACGGGTTGTCTACTCTGCTCTCGTGGAGTAGTGCCAATTTGTAGAGAGTACCAGGTTGAATGTACAGATTTTGGAAGTAGACTGTAAGGATCCGGCGGATTTTAAGAGAAAAGAGCCCACACATATAGCTTACGACCGCTTTTGCCTAATGACAAGCATTTGGAAGCATTCAGGACATAAGATTGGGCGACCCTCGCATACAAAGAGACACTTACCGATCCAGCAAGCCCTACCAACACGAGGGACTCTAACACCAGAAGCTTGAAGTCGCCCGAATTTTCGCTCAGCAAAATTTTATAGAATTTACTTGGCAACAAGCCAACAAAGTAGTAGATGAATTCAGTGAGGGTACAGAGGCTTAAGAAAACGAGATAAAACCAAAAAAGTCCACGGCGCGCTGAAAGCGGGAGAAAAAGGATGCGTAATAGGCGAGTAAAACGCGAAAAGAAGAGGGAATCAAAACCGTGTTGGCGAGTGAGCGAACTTTGTGTGGGGGTTAGAGAGGTGGTTGTGCTCGTCGCTTGTAAGTTTTGAAAAGAGGCTGTTGCGGCTACAGAGCTAAGAAGAAGTTAGCAGGGTTATAAATTGCGGAGGTAGAGTCAGAAGTCGCTTTTGGCTTGAACCCTTGTGAAAATAAGCGCCCATTTCTATAAGATAGTATACCTCTCATGATCATCATCCTTGATACTTTCAACCTCGTACTGGTAGGCCGACTCTTCCGATGGTAGGAGCAAGTCATAGGAATAGGATTTCATTTTTCCAGCTATCGATCGCATCGCATTGTATTATGAATTAGGGTGGAAAGAGGATCAAGAGTGACAAAGTAGTCACATTGAGATGTGTCAATTTCTGAAATCTATTGATTTTATTTTCAATTCTGATACATGTGCTATTTGGATACAAAAGAAGAACGCTCAAAAATCGACGAGCAAGAAGCATCAATAGTATAAAAGTAAGAAATAGGCCTTGCAGTCAATGTGCCTCGAGTGCTGCGGGCGGGGCCTTGCGTGCGCGGAACATGCGAGTAAAAGGGTTACGGAAGGTAGTAGGTCCCAGAGGCGGGGAGATATCGCTAGAGGTGCGAGAATTTCCTGCGCCATTAGCAGGCGTAGATTTGAAACCTTTGGTTATACGCTTATAGTTGTCGATATATCTAGAGTGAAAAAATAGGATAAAGTCAGTTCAATAGATTATAGATCAATCAGCTATGCAGGCCACACATACTCTATCTGTTTCTTGTTGAAGGCACCGCGGCGATATCGCCGCACATACTCTATGGCATCGAGTGGCTTCATCCCAAGTTCAATCAATGCCACGGCGACCATCACACACGCACGGCCAAGGCCGGCAACGCAATGGACAGCGATGGTCACTTGATTACCCTCACGATACCTCTGTTCTACCAAAGCGAGCCACTTCTTTGTGATATGGACAGGAGGAGCTGCGCCATCGCGGAATGGCAGGTCATGGACTTGAATTCCGTTGGCTTCAAGTGGAGCAGTTGAATAGGTTGGTTCACAGACCCGCACGACATCAGTTACATTGTACCGATGGAACTCCTTAAGGTAGAGCGATATCGTAGAATCAGTTGGACAATCAAAGATGAGAAATCGGAGAGGTGAGTCTTGAACTTCAACGACAGAGATCATCCGACTAACGGATGAGGCAGCCGGGCGTTGAGCATAGGCGGGCATTGTGTTTTAGAGAAAAATGTATATAAATAAAATATAGATTATAGAATAATAGGGAGGAGTAGAGCAGGAAAAAGCAAATATATATATAGAAAAAAAGGTAGAGTAGGGATGGAAGGAATAAAGGCCAGTCTAAGAGGATTACAGATGTTGATAGTAACTGTAGATGTTAGAGAAGAAACTAAGAAAAATTAGCCTCCGTCGTCCTTCTCTCCAGAAAGATTTCCAGCACAGAACGCAATGGAGAGGGAAGCCCAAAGTGCGAATACGGCTGGTGGAAAGAGATCAGTTGAAAAAACTCTCATAGAAGTGTATAAGTGAGAAGAGTAAGAGAAAAAAGAAAACAAAAATTTTTCAAAATATATCCACGCCGATATCTCCACCAGATCAACCAACGGGCATTGGTCCGCCCAGAAAATTTTTTCAAATCGATTTTGTAGATTGGTACAATCTATTGTAAATTAGGCCTTGCAAAAGTCAAAAATGATATCAGAAACAAAAGTAATAGAGAAAAAAGTCCAAATGAAATAACAACATAGATGTCTTTTTTTTTTCTCACGAGCAATCCATAGCAAATTGAGGAGGAAAAAAAATATAAGAAATTCACATCAAAAGAATCAAACTACTATGCAATATACATAAATTAAAAAGATGGCGTGAATATCTTCTAAAAGTAATTCAAGGGCGTATTGATGCTCGGAAAGAACTCGTGGACTTTTTAGCCCGCCTTCACCTTCTTGCTCTCGTCCCCTTCTGCTGTCTGCGCATTCTCTATCTCTTGGAGCTTACGCTTCAGATTCGTGTTTTGCCGCTCAACTTGGCTCACCTTTACCGATAATCGCATATTCTGCTGTCGCATCTCTTCTTGACTTTTCTTGAATTTTTTCTACAAAGAGAGTGGGTAAATCTTGGGTGAATAGTATATTCGTATGAACAAACTTACATTGAGTAAGGTCAACTTCTTAATGTTCATAAATGCCCATTCAGCCTTTGCTTTCTGATCCTCCATTCTTGCATTCACACGGTCTATTACTTGCCCACCCAACATGGTCTGAGTTGCGATCGAAACAACATTGCCTGTTGTTTGTGATTTTTCAGAGGTTGAAGAGAGAGGAGTAGGGGAAATAGTTGACTCCCCTAAATGTTGTGGAGTTGAAATAATTGGGGCTGGTAGTCTTGACTCTTCGGTCTGAGTCTCGGTGGTGCGGACATCTCGGACAGAGTTGCGTGCCTGTCGCGGATCAAGTGAACGCACTTGTAGTTTTTGGATGGCGGTCTGAAGACGGTCCTTCTCAGCACGCATTTGCGTCTAGAATAATTAATCAACGGGGACATTAAGTGAAATGATGCATGTTAAGCAAAATAAAATTTCAATTACCAGCTCATTTGCTGTATTTCCTTTCTCGGTCTCGGCTTGACGCAATTTCTCGCGCATCTTTCCAAGTGTGTCTTTCCACAGGGTGCAATGCTGTGAAAGTTGGGCGACCTAAAGGATAATCTCGTAAATAAGCAAGGGCTATTAAAGTAAAAGCTAAGCATGATGGGAAATACTTTTTGATTTTCTGCCTGCAAATCTGCTTGAAGTTTTGAAATGGTTTCCGACTTTTCGCCAGCCTCTTTGCTCGAATCCTCAAGCTTCTTTGTGATGCTCGCCATTTCCTCCTGAGCTTTTTTGACTTCTTCCGCCTTCTTTCGTACTTCCTCTGCGAGTTTATCTTTCTCCAGTTTAATACGAATATTCTGGGTCATAAGCTCCTTCGATCGTTGCTCCTGGGTCTCAATGTTTGCGCGCAACTATCAAAACAAAATTTGTTTGCTTTACCCTGCAGGAAAAATTGGAAAAGAGATACTAACGGTTTGTAAAATTTCTTCTTTCGATCTTAATAATTCTTCTATATCTTTCTTGGACGAGATCTGATTCTCGAGTTCCGCAACTATGGCAAGAATGCTATCCACTTCAGCTCGGAGGACCCCAAGCTGATGCTCGTGCTCCAACCGCACCGCCATCAGTTCTTCTGCTTGCTCAAAATCTATCGATGACCTAAGATTTGAACCAATAAAGTCAGCAATGTTCTGTTTATTAGAACAGTTGATAATCGCACCTATCCACATCTACATCCATGCCACTTTGCCCTGGGATGGTCTCTAACCTGGCTAAACTCTCCTCTAAGCTTTCTTTTTCCTTAGTGAGCTCTCTCACAGATACACGCAGTTCTGAAATTAGCTGTTCCAACTCAATAGTCCTTCCTTGCATTTCTTCACGCTCTTGTTCCGCCATCTCGAACTTAGCCCGCTGATGGGCAACGGTATCATGCAATGAGCGAATTTCCTCTTTAAGTCTTTCCACCTCGAGGGTTGCTTCTGCAAGGCGATGCTGACTTGATTTGGATTCCGCAAGCTCGCGTCTATATGTTTCTTCCTGTTGCAGTAATTGGCGGCGCAATTGATTTTTCTCTTCACCTATGGCGTCTTTCTCTTCTACGAGTCGTTGCACTGTTCGTTGCTCATAAGCAAGAGCCTCGCGGAGATTAGCAGAATCTCGCTGGGCCGCCTGCTGCTGTTGTAAAATTTCTTCTTGATGATTCTTTTGATCCTGAAGCTCTTGATCGCGCTGGCGTATTTGTTCAAGCAGGGTATTGATTGCATCCTCCTTCTGCTGGCGAATTTGTTTCTCGGTGGTATACGCATTTTCTAATTTATCGTATTGTACTAGAGAGCGATATGATCACAAATCATTGAGAGTTCGCATTCCAAGACTTCGAAATGTATATATTTACCATTTAATGAACGAAGCAGTTCCTGTAACCGCGTAACCTCCTTTGTGATTTCCTGCACCTGATTTTCAGCTGCACACTGGACACCTGAATCTGAGAAGCCATGATTCTCAAAAAGACGCCTCAGCTCATCATTCTTCTGAGTAGCAGTATCGCGCCTGGAAATAAAAATAGTTCGCATCAATACTCAGAGAAGCAGGATATTAGGCATAAAACTTACTGTTCAACTAAACTTTCTAGTTGCAGTTGCATTTTCGCAATAATTCCTTCGAATTCCTGCTCCTGTGAGTTGAGCACCTCCTCGAGTCGTTGGATTTCCGATACCTGTTTTCGCATTTCCTCTTCTTGCACGACCATTTTTCTTATCAGACTGATATTATTCTGTTGTAACTCGCGGATCCCGCGGAAGGTGATATATTCCTCCGGGGTTTCCTCAGGCTTGCCTAAATCTTCCAGTGTATTCGAATGGGGATATCGGAGACGCTTTACTTCGAGTAAGAGTGACTGGACTTGTTTGTGGAGATCAGAATTCACTATAATTCAAAAAGTATAAAAATTATTTTAGAGAAAAATAATGTAAAGATTTTCCCAAAACTTACACTTCTTCAGGATGCTATGCTCATTTTTGTTCAGCTCAGCAACTGAGTTGCTTTCCTGTGCTTGGCGCTTAAAGGATTCCATTTCTTCCTTTATCTGCGATAACTGAAGGGAGAGCTTTTCGTTTTCTTCTTTTAGCAAGGCATTCACTCGATATTGCTCGTTAAGGATAATCCCCTGAAAAAATATTGTTGGAAACCAGTGTTTAGTATTCTCACTAACCGTTTTCAAACCAATAAACAAATACATTATTCCGAATTTCTTCCAAGACATGCTCGAATGATTGACGGTAGAAAGCAGACTGTTGCTCCTTTGCTGCGATCTCACTTTTAAGTGAATTATTTTCGTTAATCTATTCGAAAAATTTAGTAAATTATCAGAGAAAAACGAAAGACGAGCTAAAATTAAACTAACTATATCCATGAACGATCCCCCGCTGGTAATTATACGATCTGCTACAGCAGCTGTACCAGATAAAATTTCCAACTAAAATCATCAAAATATTACTATTAGCTATTATGCTGGAATAAAACAGAAAGCCTATATGTCAAGACTCATGCCTGAGACGACGGCTGGTTCAATTGGTTATCGTCAAGTTTCACTGAAATATTCTCATTCTTTGTCTGCAATAATTTCTCAGCTTCATGCAGCTGCGCCCGTAGATTACCTATCTCCGCATCATATTCCTCCTTTTCTCGTCGTAGTTGTTCGATTTGAACTTCCCACCGAGAGTCGTTCTCCGCTAATATCTGCTCCAAACGATTTCTAACTTCCTCCAATTCGAGTATTCGTGCACGAGATTCCAATGCTTCCTTCTGTAAAAGTTCAGCCTCGCGCTGTCGCATTTCAATATCGCTCACAAAACCCGCCTCGATATTTTTGCAACGGAATTCGAGCTCGCGTATACGACGAGTAGATTCTTGAAGTTCACGGTTTTTATCCTGGAAGCTCGTTGACCAATAAGAAACAGATTGCTCCGCAGCAGCAGCCTCAGAGCGGGCGCGCTGTAAGTCGTTCTCCAATTTCCGTGTATCACGAACAGACTTTTCACGGTACTGGCGGAAATTCTCCTCAATGGCGTCGCGGTCTTTGACAATGGAATCAATTTCTTGTCGCAGGCGATCTTGTTCTCGCTGCGCTGTTGCCAGTTGCGACTGTAATTCAAAAATGCGTAAATATCAATTATTATTATATGATTTTCTCCAATTTATTAGTTGCCTTAAAAATTTCCCCATGGTTCTGAGACTCCTGAACTTGGAGTTCGAGTTGCCCAATCTTGACTTTGGAATCAAACAGATCTTGCTTTGTAGTCTTCAGAACGGCTATTGGGAAATAAAAATAGATGCTAAGTATTATATCCGATAAAAAAAATTACTTTTAGAGCTCAGTTGATTCTTACATAGAGTTTGCTCTTGTACATGTTGTCTCTCTTCATATAAAGCAATGGCTTGATTGCGCTTAATCTTCGAGTCTTGTAGTTCTAACTGGAGACGCTCCACTTCTCGTTTGTACTTTAAGAGCTCTTGATCTAGTTGAAAAGCTAATCGCATTAGTAGGAGAGATCATATCAAAAGTGTAGCTAATATACCGTGGAGAGTTTTGTCTAAAGTAAGCTTGGCCTTCAGCTCTTCGATCTGTCGTGCTAGAATGACTCCATGATCGTTGGGCTCCGGCATGATTGTTTCGCTTATATTATTAGCGAACAATCTCGGTAAGATTATAGAAAACTTTCAACGCGCGAGTCCCATAAGACCTCAAAAATACATAAGCCACCAAATTAAATATATTATTTTCTCATAATTCGTTAATACATTAACACGGACATAATGTATTGAAATAAATTAAAATAATATAAAACAAAGTAAGTGGATAATATGAGAAAGAATAAGAATACATTATATAGATAGTTATTTAGTGTATATTTTATAGTTATGATATACTATTTTCAGATAAATTCATGGTGCAATTACAATACTAGATTGTTGCAAAATCTCCATATTTGTACAGTTGGCATCAAGAGTGGGCAAATGAAGACAATAGACCTACTCTAAATGAACAATTGTATATTTACTTGAAGTATTTGCATCAATACTAAATACAATTTGACACTGCGAGCGAGATAAATAGAAGCAATATGACAGTGGAAAGAAATTGCGGAGGAATATGCGAGATCCCCTACTGCAATGGCTATATGGTAACCAATCTTTTAGAATCATATCTTGTTAACATGCACACTGGTACTTTTTTTTAGCATTTATTTACTTTAGATTTGTGTAATTATGTTAGTTTGACAGCAGGAACTATATGTCAGTTTCCAAATTACATTCATAAATTGAAATCTATAAAATCAAATTCGATATCCTCAAAAGATATCTGAAAAAATACATAATAATTTTGTTTGAAGTCTAATCCAAATAATTAGGAGAGAATCATCATGCGCTTCCTAGTCTATGACCCTGGCCAGGAAATGATGAGGGTGGGGATGTCGATTGGGTAGTATTTGAAGGGGGGGAAGTATAAAAACTGGAAGTTAATGTTCTATGTACCCAAATTTTTTAAAACTTTCAATTTAATGGAATCACCGCTTTTTTTTTGAATGTCTACTTACGGGTCAACATCCGATTGTGAAATAGGAAGCCAGCCTCTTCCTTCGCGTGCCTCATGGATACTTACAAATCCAGACCAGTCAACTATCCACGAAAGAGGGCGATATGACTCTAAACGCTCATAAAATGTGTCGCTAGGTAGTATACGATCAAAGTAGCCGTAGGCAAAGAGATAACCTGTCGCAATGCCGCATAAATGTCCCAAGAATGCTGCTCCCGGGAAGAGGAGCTGTATTATCAACAACAAAAATATTGGATAAATATGGGCAGGAATCTGAACTAGGCCAAAGAAACTGTAACATAACATTAGGAAAAGGGTAAATTTCAGGCTATATATATCACAAAGATCACCTGATTTCTTGTCCAGAAATTTGTCGAACTTGCCAAACAATTAATGCGAACACATTTCCACTCAATCCTCCAATAATCGCACCACTTCCAAACAGCCCAGTCACATTCAGTGCAATTAAAATTAGGCAGTAAAAGATCGCAGAAACTAATGTGTAGGGAAACATAAAGGTGGTAAGGCATTTGAGAGTACCCTGGGCTCTTTCTTGAGAGAAACTGAGTGGGACAAATGCGATAAGATTGAAAAGTATATGGGGAAATGAGAGGTGTATGAATGGGTAAGTAATAATCCTGTAAACTATAGTAACAATGAGCATGTTTTTACGTAATTTGAAAAATTAGATGGTTACCTTGGTGTCTGTATATTATAGCTTCCATCCATAAACCCAAACTTGCCGATAAGTCGTGTACAAACCATCCAACAGCATAAAACACCAGACAGGTTCCAAGCACGAAGGAAGTAAACAGAGGGATTGATTTGGCATACTGTTTAGCACTTGTAAGCAATGGTTCGATTTGATCGCGAAAAGACGTGCGGAAAGGTTGCGGAGCTTGGGACATGATTCGCTTGAATTATTATGTGAAAATCGAAAAGATACACCGGGAAAGGGATAATGAAAGATATTTAAAATATTCTAGTGGCACAGCAGATTTGGCCGTAAGATATCGATACAATGGGCGTTGATCCTATAAAATTTAAACCATCCCTGTTAACTAACAAATATTCTCATATTTTATCTAAATTTAATGAAAAAGTGTATATTCTTAATGTAATACTTATGAATGCAACAATAAACCCTCAGCATGTAGTCTCGTCGCTCTGATAATCGCTTAATAATATAACAGAGAAATTTTAGTTGTGCTGAATGTGCCGTTACTTAATGATTAATCGAGCAATATTAGCCCCACGATCCAAATCAAATAACTTCCTAACATACCTATCTTCCGTTTGGTTTAATGAAGAATGAACTTAAATTATTTTAATAACGAAAATATCTACAGAGGGATAGTTAAGGATGCGGCAAATTTATCGGGCGCCATCAAAAATTGAACCGTCATCTTAATTTTCTCACTTAATAGTTTGACCATTATAACGAATTTTGAAGGATGGCTGTCTATGATCCCTTACTTCGCCTCAACACAGACACCTCCATACACTCACAGAAAACAGCTCGTGAACGCCTGTCAAGTTTTATTAACGACAATCATCGTCTTTTCAATATTGAATGGGGAGAAGGTTTTCCCAATCATCTAGTACCCGTACTATTATCTCTTTATGATATGGGAGGTGAGGATTCAAATTTGTCACGTAGAAATATAAGTGAAGAGTAGAATTCATATATACATCTTTTTACCTAAACTATTTTATATTTAGCATCTCCTGAACGATTACAGAATGTATATAATAATATGTCATCCGATCTCTTAAGAACTCGGGCTCCTCAGATTGATATAAAGGATGAAAATTGGACAGATTTTTTTGGGCAAAAGAAGTAAATATATCATTCAAAAAAATTTTTTTGGCCCTATTAATCTAAGTTTTCATTGTAGATATTATCGTGAATATCTTGCATTCTTCGATTCTTGCATTGACCGCATGGGCATTTTTCCTGCATTTCAGCACTACTTTCCAATTCTATTACCTGGATGTCTTGGTGCTGCAATGCATCCTCTTTGCCATATTGCTTATGGCCTTGAATTTAAAGATGCTTTAATCGTTGCCGAAGGGCTTGCTTATGCAAGCATTGCCTATTTCTCGTTTGGAGACATGATAGAGCACGGGGGCAATACCAAACGTGGACTATGTCGCGATGTTTTAGAAATGGTACGAGCTGATAAAAGATTCGATGGAACATTTGATGGCACATTCCAAGGGAAATGGAAAGTACTGTTACGAAGCAGGGAGAGCTTGTTGAAGATCTATTTGAATCACTATGGAGTCCAAGGTTGAAAATTTTTCTGCAATTTATATCGAGAGGCCCTAACATTATTATTTTGGTTTAGAAGAGGAATCCGCCGAAACCATCACAGCCATCCTTCACGACCTAACTAAAATGGCAACTTATTTATTGGCAGCTACTCTTCCGGGCCCCGACACACCTAGTAGTTCTCCACCTTTCACAATTACACAACCCAGCACTTTCTTTACCTCGGAAACAACAAAAACGACGCGTCATCTTGACTTCTTCCTTGCCCATGCGTTTCTTGGGATCGAAGCCATTCACTCTGTATTACCGCATCTACAAGTACATGATCAAACACGGTTGCTTCGCGTATATTTTGTTGCTTTGTTAGCGACTTATATTGTACAAGGGCGGCCAGCTTTTCACCCTGAATTACTATTGGCGAATGCGAGCGAAAACTGTAGCACTCCGGGTAGAGATGATGATTGGACTAGAATAGTGAATGAAGCAATTGAGAGCGAGGATATACATGTTCCACTGTTAGTACGCGCGCTGCTTAAAGCTCGATTCAAATATCCTTCAGAGTCTGAAGTGTATTTACGTGGTGCATTGCGAATGCTGGAGTTTATTAAGACTGAACGTGATTGGGAAGTTGAAGGAATAGGCTGGTGATATAGCCAGTGCTATTACTCTCCAAGGTTTATTTTATGGGACTTATCTGGATGGAGAGAGGGGTCCGGAAACTTTTCTCACCTCTATATGCTAGCTTACAATTTGTGTTATTTGTACTTGTTATTCTTTTGTTCGATATTCATTGAAAGCTTTTATTATTTTGTTCATACATGTCATATTTTTCACGCGATTCTTTTTTTTTTTTCAACTGTGGTATTGTGAGGCGAGAGTTGAGATAATCAATTATCTGTTTATATTAACTCTTATTTTATCTGAACTCTTATTTTTCATACTTCCCTTATGGTTTGCTATTGTATAATGAAAGCCTATGTTTTAAGTTAAACGGCTTATCCACTTAAATTTTACATGTGAAAATCTAGAAAATTTCTATCTTTACCCCACTGATCTTTGACAATAATTTACATCACCATGTCGTCATTAGCCCTTTTCACTGAGAGCGAAAAGAAAGCATTCGAAGAATTTCTCACTCAGCTAGTCGGCAATGATGATTTTTCCCTCGAGCATCACCAACAACAGCAGACTAATTCCTTGAACGAGTCTGGTAAAATTACATCTCTATTGCTTTGCTTTTAAAATTTCTTAGATCCACGATCATGACTAAACATCTCTGTCTGATCAAAGGTTCATCTCAGCAACACCAAGAGATCGATCTTTTTAATCTTGCTACTGCCGCCACTACTGATTCCGCTATCACCCGCCCATCTCCAACTGCATCTATTACAATCCCAACTCCCCGACACGATGAAGAATCGATCTTTCCGATCTCAAGTGGTAGTTTACCATCTTCTGCTGCCTCATTTAACTCTCTCAGCAGAAGCCTAGAGAATGGAGATTCTGTCACACCACACGGTTTATTGAGACGTCGTGGGACAATTGGAGGTACAAGCAGTGGTGGTAGAATACGAGGAGCGGTTAGAAGAGAGGATGGGGTGTCATCCTCTGCATCATCATCATCAGCTCCTTATTTTAAACCCTTACCAAAATCAGCGACTATAAATGGAGAAACTATTGTGCCGAAGGGCAAGCCTGGGAGGCGCAAAGGAATGAAAAATAGTAATAGCGCAGAAACACCTGTCATACCGCCTACAGGACTCGAATCCAGTGTAAAAACATCAACCTCACGACGTGGAAAGAAGCCTCCACACGAGTTGTTGACTGAGGAGGAAAAAAAGGCGAACCACATTGCATCAGAGCAGAAAAGGCGACAAAATATTCGATTGGGCTATGAACAGTTGGTAACTATTGTACCAACACTTTCCCAATGCAACCGAAGCGAAGCTCTAATATTGCAGCGGTGTGAGTAGAAATTAATCAATATGTTTAATTCTGGAATAAGTGTTTTACTTATGTTCATTTGATTTAGCTGTCGAGTATATAAAACACTTGCTATCGCAGAAACATGAGCTAAAGGATCGACTACGGGAATTGCATAATATCCTTGGAGAACCGTGAGTGCTTCTTTATTTATTCATCGTATAAGTATTTGTGTACTTTAGCTAACTTATATTATTTTTTGCTCATACACATAGAATGAATCCAGAAGATGAAAATGTAAATATTTATTCTACTCTAATTTTCTACAACTTTTCATTAACCTTTTTTATTGCAACTTTAGTCATCGGATGAAGAACGGTGAGCGCATAGAATATCCTATTCTCTTTTTTAAGAATATTTAGCTTTGTAAATTTTCAAACGATCTTCTCTCTCAATTATCTGTCTCCTTTATTTTATTTCTAAGCCTTATTTATGTAATTGATTCCTTTTTTTAACAGTTATTAATACTAAGGAGTATTCCAACGACTCTAGCATATTTTAGATATAGTAAGATAAAAAATAGTATTTACATTCAACTTGAAACAAAAAGCTAAGGTATAATACTACAGAGCATACTATCCACTGACCGCTTTGATTAATTTCGTCAGATTAGTGTCAAACAAATCTGATCTAATTGGCATTTCTGGGGTATGAAATGGATTCTTCATCACAAAATCAGCGTAAATTTCATAGATGCGCCGCAATACACCTTCAGCATTCGCATGGTTTGGGTCGCTTACAAGCAAGAGTTTTGTTCCCGTGAGTGTCTGATGGCAAATCATCTTGAACGTCTCTGCCTCGAGTACCTCCAATCCGGATGAACCAGCCACAGGTGAGATGCGCGAAGTTATTGCATGTACTCCATGAAGCGTACCAGCCAGAACTAGGTACTCGTTGCTTGTAAGTTTTGAAAGCCCTTCGTTAAAATCGCGTTGATAAACCAGGCCGCCTGCTTTATTAATGATATAAAGAGAGTAGATCATTTTTCCATAGAGCATAGAATTAGCTGCGTGTCGAGCAATTTAATATCTTGTGGCTTGGTGAGGACCCATTTTTATAGCTTATTGGAAATTTGTTAGTAGCGAGTTTAGAAGTTTAGGATTAGGTGCGGTATGGAAATTAGTACAACGGAAATTAAGGCCGATACAGAAGTAAATTCTTCATCAGTGGAAAGTTCAGATCACTCAGAGAGTGGTCAACGAATGTGTGAGCTTCATCAAGTTGAAAAGGTAAATGATTTACTTTAAATTGTTTCTTTAATAATACTGATCTCAATTTAATAGAAACTAGTAGAAATGCTTCGCACAGCAGGTGGAGCTATTCAGCTCCTTTCCGATGAAGACATGGAAGACGACAAACGAAGAGAAGCATTCAGTCACAATGCGACTAAATATATCCAAATTCTTGACGTACGCTACAATTAATCAACAATTATATCCCGATGAAATTAATTTCGAACTGATTTAATAGGAGGTACAATCTTCACTTCGTTCCCATGTAACACATCTTACAACACGTGGCGACTTTGCCCCCACGAATATGACGCTTCCTATGAATGCCGCAACCTATGGAGAGCGTGTGGAGCTTGAGGTGTGGGTCAAAGGGTTGAAGATATTAAGAGACGGGTTTCAAGAAGTTAGCGAGATAGCTGAGAAGACAAAGTGATAGCATAAATCTTTCTAAAATAAAACTGTATATATTGACTGTTTTGAATAAAATTGACTTTTGAGAACTACACATGCGTTCTATCCTCGAGGATTCCTATCTATAAATTTCTCACCTATAATATGGTCGGGGTATTGATTAATTCAATTTTAGTCCAGTAAATATTTAGGAATAACGCGTAGTGTGAGAGTTAATATTCTCACATGTTACCCACTGGACTGTAAATCTGATTTATTTTCTCACTCTTCCGAATTCTTCTTATCTCTTTCACTGATCTGTCCAGGATAATACTTAGCTCAATAAGATGTACGCCATTAGACGCTCCCAACAGCTTCTACGTCCCGCAAAGACCCTCCTGCCCAATCTCTCTGTGGCCACAAGGTATTATACTCTTATGTGCATTAATAGTTTAGCTTCTATTGACAATTCATTTAACGGTCCAGGAATTTTACTCAGTCCGTAGCACGTGCAGAACATCATCAGGTTGCATCGCTCGATACCTTCACAGAGGAAGAAGAGATGATGCGACAAGCTGGTAATTATTTAAACAGATATGCTCTTGCTTAATCATAATCTTTCTCACTCTGCATTTTTTTTTTATTTATAGTTCGTCGATTTGCAGAGGAAGTAGTTAAGCCCAAGGTTACAGAGATGGATGAAAAAGAAAAGTTAGATAGCGGAGTGTTGAAAGGACTTTTTGAGCAAGGTGTAAGTTGAATGAAAATTCAATGAATAAATCAACTTTGTTAACGCTCTTTTGGATCTGATAGCTTATGGGTATTGAAGTGGAATCAGAATTTGGCGGGGCAAACAGTAGCTTCACGTCGGCGATTATCGTTATTGAAGGTAATAAATAATCTGTTTTTTTTTTAAAAAAAAAAAAGACCATTATACTAAGCTCAAATTTTCAACTCTAGAGCTTGCGAAAATTGATCCTTCTGTGAGTGTTGTTTGCGATGTGCAAAATACTCTGGTCAATACCCTGTTCCGCAAATATGCAAACCAGGACATTAAAGAGAAATATTTGCCCCGTTTAGCCACTGATACGGTATAATATCCAATGTTTATAACTCTCCTTTTTACCCTACTAATCTTGGTAATAATTATTGAAATAGGTTGGCTGCTTCTGTCTATCCGAGGTTGGTAGTGGAAGTGATGCCTTCTCGCTCAAAACACGGGCAGAAAAGCAAGGTGATTATTACGTACTCAACGGCTCGAAGATGTGGATTACGAACTCGGGCGAGGCCGATATCTTCCTTGTTTTCGCGAATGTTGACCCCTCAAAAGGCTACAAGGGCATCACATGTTTCGTCGTTGAAAAGGAAATGGGTGTAGAAGTTGGAAAGAAAGAATCAAAACTAGGAATTAGGGCATCCTCCACTTGCACTGTGAATTTTGATAATGTGAAGGTTCCTGCTTCTAATGTGCTCGGGGAGGTTGGTAAAGGTTACAAATACGCGATCGAGATTCTTAATGAAGGACGCATTGGCATTGCGGCGCAGATGCTTGGGTTAGCTCAAGGAGCATTTGATAATGCTTTACCTTACATGTTCCAACGCAAGCAATTCGGACAGCTTATTGGAAATTTCCAAGGTCTACAACATCAATATGCGCAGGGTAAAATTAAATAAAATTGTGGAGAAATTCAAATGCTTTAACCCTCATTACTTTTTATATAGTCGCTACTGAGATTAATGCGGCCCGCCTTTTGACATATAATGCCGCACGGTTGCGTGGCGAGGGTAAACCATTCGTGAAGGAGGCAGCCATGGCTAAACTCTATGCATCGCAGGTTGCAGAAAAGGCAAGCTCCCGCGCAGTGGAATGGCTTGGTGGTGTTGGATTCACTCGTGAATTCCCGGTTGAAAAATTGTATCGTGATTGTAAGATTGGGTAAGAAAGCAAAAAATTGATCCCATCTAATGTAGCTGGTCTCCAAGGTACATTGTTATTAATCATTTAAATGTAGGGCGATCTACGAGGGTACGAGCAACATCCAATTACAAACGATTGCCAAACTGGTCTCGAAAGAATACGAGGTATAGATTTCTAGGAGCTCTTGGAACATTAAAGATCACACATTTTTTTTACCATAATCAGGGCTGGTTTTTAATAAATCTGATGTCATATTATACACAATATCGATGATAAATTTTCATGGCTCTTAAAAAACAAAAAAAGGCATACTACTGTGACGCGTTTAACTCTGGTGTTTTACTTCTTCTTTTCTTCCGCCTACTTTCATATACACATGTATTTTCGCTTTTAACTGCTAAATCAAAAAGATAGTCATTTCGCAACAGGTTATTGAGTACCATTGGTTGTAATCAGTCGTATTTTCCATAAGCTCCAAATTTCCAAGAATTGACAAACTTAATCGATTTTTATTGGCAGAAAAGTGCCTACTCGATACCCAAGAGCCAAGACTTTTAACTATTTTCTAAATCGAATTGAAATATTTTTATTTAAACATATCTCTTTACATTCCTCTTCTTCCTAAAACCATTCTTATTCGCATATTCTTCTGGCAGTTATTTAACACATATATGGCGACGCTCAAACGAAACTACACCCCAGGACGTCTTCCCGCGTTCCATTTACCTTCCTCTAACCTCGTCTGTCGCTGGCGGGGTTGCCAGCGTGTATTCGAGGATGCCGAAATCCTCTACCTGCATCTTTGCGACGAACACGTAGGCCGTAAGTCCACCAACAACCTATGTTTACAATGCCAGTGGATTCTGCAAAATGGAGAGAGATGCAATGCTTCGGCTCAAAAACGTGACCACTTGACCTCCCATGTTCGAGTTCATGTACCGTTAAAACCGCACGACTGTGAGGTAAGCCTAAATTTACTGGGTGAATTGGAGTGCGTAGCTCGCCATGTATTAACAGAATGATATTTTCATAAAATAGATATGTGGAAAAGCATTCAAAAGACCGCAGGATTTAAAAAAACACGAGAAAACTCACACCGAAGAGCACCAGCGGGAACTAAAGGCCAACCAAAAGCGTAAAGCAGAGCGCCGTGCTGCAGCTAAACGAGCTCAGTATGCTAAATCTGCTGTCAGCGACTCTACTAGCCCACCGTCACTTCCCTCACTGACTTCCCCTTCATCAGGAAATGATTCACTCTCACCTCATAGCGATAGTTGTGAATGTAAGGCTTTGAGAATTTTGTGTTGTCGCATTTATCAAACCATCCTAATATTTTACATTTTCAGCTTTTTCTTTACAATCTGGACAAAAAGATGTTCAATCTGGCTTCTCATTTCAACCCGCACTTGATAATATATCCAATCTCCAGCTCTACGAGGATTTGTTTGGCTTTCCTCCATATGCTGGAACTAAGCGCTCCCACCAGCAGGTGGATTCCGAAACAAAAGCTGATATCCCTGAGTTTTTTTCTGAACTAGTGGATGATGTTCTGAACAACAAAAGACTGAAGTCTTCGATTACTGAAGGTAAGGGGGTTATTATTATATTTTTTTGAAATACAATCTGAAATCTAGCTTTTTCTATCTTTATAGATATGCTGGAAAAGTTAAATACCGTTGAAGCCGACCTAGTATTTGATGAAGAGTCGCTCTCGAAACTCGTGAACAGCGATGAAGAACTCTCTACAATTAACCAATGGATTAATGAAGTGACAAGAAGTATTTATGGCGGAAAATCTCTGGGGACACTTGCAGAAAGGAAACTGGAAGAGAATCTCGATCTAACGGGCGATATTCCTCTCTACCCAGATTTAGATGTGCACAGCTCTAGTTCTGCGCTAACACCTGAAAAATTCGACCTAACCGTTGCACCATCAGAGTCCGCAGACGAGGCAAACTACAATCACCTATTGACACCCATTAACGACATTCTTTTACCTTCGTCGGAATTCTTGAACTTGGAGGTCGATGATGTATGTTATCCTAATGCTTCACCGGTTACCACGGATATTTATAATGGTGATAACCTGCAACCACATTCACAATCAACTTCTACGCCTCATATTACTGCCAGCTTTTGGTCACCAAGCATGAATTCAGCTCAGCCAATTAGCAGGTCGAATAATGAAGATAAAGGGATGGAAATAACTGGATGGAGCGAAGAGCCCAAGTTAAATGAGAGCGGAAAGATTGATTTCTCGCAGTGGATGGAAGAAAGTGCATACAGTAGCCCTGGATTGAATGAGGATGAAAGCCCGAATGAAGAAGTGGAAATCTCAGTTGAACCAAGAAATAATAGTCCAGTGGAAGATCAAATGGAGAGCAAAAATGTGGATAGTCCGCAATATGCAGTCTTACCTCCACCTGAAGAGAGCACAGTTCGAAACCTGGCAACATCGATCAATGTATCTCGATCACCAATGGCCATGCTACTTTGCTATGATATACCCGAAGATCGCCACTCAGAGGCTAACATTGAAGATAGTGAAATCGATCAATTGGCACAAGATATATCCAAGCTCCAGGTCAACCTCCAAGAAGAAAAGGCAACAAATAATGACATAGTATGCGCAGCTAGAACGAAAGCCAAACATAAGTTTTACAATGAGAGAGAGAAGTTAAGTGTAGCGAGAGAGGAGGCGCAAGAGGAAGAAGAAGAGGAGGAGGGAGAGGAAGATGAAGAGGAAAAAGATGAATTGATAGAAGATATGAATGGGAATAGTTATGGGTATATAATTGCTGAAGAATTACCAGAATCGGATCAATTATCCTACCCGAAGATAGAGGAAGAAAATCATGCAGTTATTGTATTGCATCGTTTACGGTTGGCTATCAATCTTGCATATCATCGCAAGAAATCGAAAGTGCAGATAGAGGACTAGGCAAAATAATAAATATCGATGATTCTCTTCTCCCTCAAATCATTTTGAGCTTTGTCTGGTTCTTATTGTATTGTCTCGCTGATCTTATTTGTAGTATAAATTGTGTTATGGGTATGAAGTGTCGATATTGTTCTCAAATATTTTGACTGTATCTATTTAAACATTGTTTACGGCAAGCTCTCTGGTTTAATAAATACTCAAATTCGAAAGTACACTAATATATTTTTACAAAATAAATAGGGTTTTAAATTTAAGTTGTATTATACTAATGAGATAGGATAGCTTATACATCGCTAGTTTGACTTTTTCACCACACTAATAGAGAAGATACATTAAGAGTCGCTACAAGGAATGTATTACCATATCCTAGATTGTGGTCACGTATTCTCCTCGACAATAATTAAGGTACAGAACGTGTAATATATAAACTCTTTACTCAAAATTTTAAAATGCTCCTAATTTGTCAAAAGGTAGTCCTGACTATAATGAAAATGCTCTAGTGGACTAGAGTAAATATGATCCCTATATACTTTTAATATATCCTCATTGCAGAAGAGGAAATCAGGATAAATGGGGCATTACTTGGGCGAATATCGGTAATTTGAATCAAATAAATATCCAACTCCTGGATATTGAAGGATAATATCCATATTTGTTGATGACGTTGCTATTATATAAAGAATAAAGATAAGCACTCATTTCACTCTTTATTATTAAGTTTCTCCACTGTCAATAATATCTCTCCATTACATTGATCATCCGTATTCATTTTTGAGAGATATATCCAATGCTAGGCGTCACACCTCCCATTTCGCTTAATGGACCAACTGATATTGAGAAACAAATATCCGAGCAGCTAGTGGAATGTTTAAAATCACATAAGATCTTCGAGAGCGATCAAGAAGCAAGAACAAGGCACCTGCAATTTTGGACCTTATCCGTTATACACTATAGACACTAACTATTTTTCTTATATTTTGTACTTTTTATTCTCCTGAATTTTGGTGTAT
Source organism: Calcarisporiella thermophila (assembly GCF_041956535.1). Taxonomy (NCBI): domain Eukaryota; kingdom Fungi; phylum Calcarisporiellomycota; class Calcarisporiellomycetes; order Calcarisporiellales; family Calcarisporiellaceae; genus Calcarisporiella; species Calcarisporiella thermophila. The sequence goes on from NW_027192197.1 coordinate 257,650, forward strand.
AGAGAGATTGTTCTGGGTAAGTTATACCAAATAGTCAAAGATTTCGTGTATCGAGTTAGTTTGAAGAGGAAATTACCTGAGGCCATTGCGCGTGAAGCTGGAGGTAAAATCTTCACATCCGGATCGTACCGATTAGGGGTTCATAATGCAGGTGTGTTTTAATACTTGATTTCTATCATTCAAGTTAGATTTGACATTTATTTTGCCCGTCCCCAATTCTAGGTGGTGATATTGATACTGTATGTGTGGTGCCAAAACACGTACAGAGAGAGGATTTTTTCAGTGATATGTTTGAGATGTTGAGTGAGAGACCAGAAGTGATGGAGCTTACGGTATTTTTGGTTTTAATTGTCAGCATGATCGTTTATTAATTATGTCCATGCCGATCTAGAGCGTTGAAGATGCGTTTGTACCTGTTATTAAAATGCAATTTCAAGGGATTCCGGTGAGTTATGTCGTAAATATTTTTTTCTTAATTTTATTTATTTTCTCTTTCCATTTTTATTATAAAAGATCGATTTTTTGTTTGCACAACTTGCTATTCCATCGGTTCCAGACACATTAGATTTAGCGGACAATAATATATTGAAGAATCTTGACGAACGATGTGTGAGGAGTTTGAATGGTTAATATTGTTTACACATAAAACGTTGTTCTGCTAGCTTTAGCACTATTGTACGTATAGGCCCCCGTGTGACAGATGATATTCTTCGACTGGTTCCGGTTATCCCTGAATTTAGGATGGCACTTCGTTGCATTAAGTTATGGGCTAAAAGTACGTGGTATACTTCATTGAAGCTCGGGGAAAAGTGGCTTTTCTAATTATTTATCCTTTAGAGCGAGCTATCTATTCTAATGTGAATGGCTTTCTGGGCGGTGTTGCATATGCCATTCTCGTGGCGCGCATCTGCCAACTTTATCCTAATGCTAATGCTGGAACAATAGTGTCAAAATTCTTCCGGATCTTTTATCAATGGTAGTCTGGTCTCTTTTCTCGAGAATTTATCTCCGTTTGGCATATTTTCCAATGTTTTATACTATTGCTAGGCAATGGCCACAACCCGTCATGCTAAAGCCAATCGAAGATGGACCTCTGCAAGTTCGAGTATGGAATCCTAAATTATATCCTACGGACAAGGCACATCGAATGCCCATAATTACTCCTGCGTATCCTTCAATGTGTGCGACCCACAATGTTACTCACTCAACTCTAACCGTCATGAAGAGTGAATTCAAGCGGGGTATCATTGGATTCATGGACTGCTATATACACTTTTACGATACTTATATTTGGACATATCCCACTTTTTAGCAATGGAAATCACAGATAGGCTAATGATTGGTGCCGGCAAGTGGGAGGAACTTTTTGAGAAAAGTGACTTCTTCCATCGTTACCGCAATTACCTTCAAGTTATTGCTGCATCGGGTTCTGAGGAGAAGCAGCTACGATGGTCTGGTTTTGTGGAATCAAGAATACGACAACTAGTCATGAAGCTCGAAATTGCAGAAGGGGTTTTACTTGCACACCCCTACGTGACATGCTTCGACAAGATACATTATTGTGCTAACGATGAGGAAGCAACCGCTGCAGCAAGTGGAGAAACAGTGCCAGGAACGAAGAATATGCCGAAATCAAAAGAAGAGGGAAAAGAGGACGCGGAAAGGATTGAAAAAGAAGGAGGGCGAATCGTTTATACCTCGACTTTCTACATAGGATTATGCATTGAGCCCAAGACTGGTGACGTGTCCATTTACTTTTCTTCTTCAGTTTGACATGGGAGTATTCATTGCGTGTTGTTTATTTCATAACACTGCTGCTTTTTATTACATTAGCTGCAACAAAGGGTACACGAAAACTCGATCTCTCTTGGCAGACATCAGATTTCGTTCGTATGGTAAAGGGATGGGACCGATACGAGGAAGGTGAAATGAGCATCGTGTTAAGACATATTAAAAGGTTCGGATTTTTCTCATTTTTTTTCTCCTCCGGCCATTTTGACATTTCCACTCGGTCCCTCGATGAGAAAATCCCTCAATCAACTGTGTATGATTTTTAACTATGTTGATGCCTCTCTACCCTCCTCTCTATTCTATATAGCTCTGCACTACCAGACGATTTATTTGAACCTGGCGAGGTACGCACACCTCGGAGGAAGAAAGCCAGCTTAAAGGTTTGTATACGAATGGACTGATGGAATATTTTCACACTGGTTCTTTTTTTTATATCTTTTAAGCACCTTGATTGCCGTCCCATATTCTATTCATTGGTGTTAACGAGAGCGTTTGTTTTGATTTGTGCAGAGGAACGCCGCGGATGGGGTTGACACACCGAATAAGCGGCAGCTCATCTCGCCTGGGAAAGAAAAAGAACCTCAGCAGGAGGACCCGGAGCCTTCCCCGGATAGACGGACGGAGGCAGTAACGGGCGTTGAGGTTGCATAACTTAGAGTTAATGTGAGATAATGAATCTTGTTATAATGATCTCTCGTCGTATTCTCTCGGTATTTCTTCTCTTCTATTCTTGTAGTTTCATTCTAGGTGAGTGAAAAGAAAAAAACACACCCACATAAACGATTCGAGAGAGGGGGAAAGGTTACGTTCTTGCATTTTAACCACCCTGATCTTTCTATTGTTTTTTTCACACTTCATCTAGAGTATTTTGAAAATCGTTTATATATTATTCTTTTTTAGATGAGTAGTAGGATGCGAATTGAACTCTCCATTTCACATGACTGTTGTCCTTTTTCTTTACTTTTTGTTTATTCCTTCCCTTTTGTAAGGCATTTAGAAGAGTCAAGAAGAAAAAAAACTCGTTTTTAATACTTCGAAAGTAAGAAAAAAGAATATACTCGCTAGATTAGATTGTCGTAAACTAAGAAACATAATATCAAAAAAGGAAACAAAAAGGAGAAAGCTAATAATATAAAGAAAAAGGAAAAAGAAGGCTAGCATGTTATTTACGTTAGAGAAAAGAGAGAAAGGACGGAGCAAAATAATAGAAGATAAATTTAGAAAATCCTGTTATTATAATAATATATATAAACACTAATAATCCATGAAAATAATACTTGAATTGAGACAAACCACCCTGCCTCAGATGAATGCGATCACCTGTGCTTGACGGAGAAGGTTTTGTTCAGCAAATGCAGTAGTTTATTCACATTGAGTTGGACATATTCAAGATCCAAGATTTGGACGTTATCTTGTTGCTGTATAGAAAGAAGCAGAGCTACTTAATAACCTGCTTAAGCGTTTGAATCCAAAAGCAAAATTACCTTTTCAAGTAAGTCATCCAATTTCAAATCCAATTCCAAGATAGGCCGCTCTCGGTTCTTATAGTGCAAAGAGATAACAAAGGCTCCAGGCTGAGGAGAGATGAAGGAGAAATAGACGTTGCTTTGCCTACAATGCAAAACAAGGCAAGATTACATAAAAAAATCAGTCAAAGTTAATGAGGGAAATAAAACCCCACCTATTCTCAGGTATTCCACTCTCCACAATAATGCCATCTTTCTCCAGTTGTTGATGAGCAAACTTAAAGGGTCCAACCAGCTGCGTTTTCTGCCGAACAGGCTTCTGCTTCTTTCCCACCGTGACCACACCGAGCCCGGCACTGTTTTTATCTCCTGATGCCTGTAGGCGTGCATTCTGCAAATAAGCCTTATAGGATTCGAGCTGGCTGCGAAGATACGTGTTGTGTTCGCAGATGGTCGTGTACACAGATTCAAGCGAGCGGAATTCTTCGTCCACTTTCTCACGCAAGCTGCCAAGATGCGTTAACTCTTGTTGAATTTCCTCGACCAAGAGACGATATCCGTCATGGGCGTCGACAATCCCGAGCTCTTCCAGCTCCCGCAACATTTCCTTACCCTTAATACCTTTACGAACAAGCATAGGATCCTTGCAAGTCGCTGCCATTTCGGCAACAACCTGCAGATCTAGAGAGGTAGAGCGATTCTGCAGCTGCGGCATCGAGCGGACCAACTGTACAAAGAGAGCCTTGGTTTCCATATAAAGAATATCATTTTGCGTGATATTGTTCTCAGACATTAAGGCGGTAGTCAGATCTAGAAGCGAAAAAAAAAAATACAAAATTCAGCTTCCTGCATCCTGTACGCAGAAACCAAGGATCCAAGGTATACCTTGGATGGGTGTCTCCCACCGACTAAACAGCGGTAGCTCAATTGCCTTGTTGCGAGCCTTTGACATTTGAGGTAGCGGTGGACCCATTTCATTTAGAAGAATACGTAGATGATGTTTTTCAGTTGGAGCCAAGGCGTCTTTGTGCTGTGTAAGTAGTTGATGGGTGTTTGCCATTTCATTCAGCGTAATGTTAATGGTAAGATCTTTGCGGGAGAGCGCAATATATTGGTCCATCTCGAGCGACTCGTAGAAGTCGCTCACTTCGCACAATTCATTCAGGAAGCGGTTGATACGCGTTTTGTTATCCTCAACGAAACCGTTCAGCGAAAACATGTAGGCCTCTTTTGAGTAGGTGGGTTTGTTGGCAAGATTTTGGAGCATTTTCGCAATCTAAACATAGAAAAACGAGATGAGCAACTATTTCGGAATTCAAAAGAACAATAGCACGCATACCAAGGTGAGAGTTCTCATCGGGTGCTTGGAAGGCATTCCATCAATTAACATGTAGGCTTGAGGAGTCACCACAGCAGGGTTGACAAAACGTAAAAAGAAGAAACCCCCGATAAGCGAGCAGATGGCGTAGTCGTTAGCCTGAGGGTACTTGCGTTTAGTTAACGATCGAATCTGTTTACAAATCCAACGAATTCCGTAAGGGACTTGGTCTGTGGAATTAAGGATGTCATCGAGGAATTGATTTGCGAGCTCCATCAGAAGTTTAACCCGCGGGGCAATGAGCTTTTGAACCTGCTGGTTTTCGGCCGCAACCTCAGCAGGAACGCCACGAGGCATGTCTGGAGGCAAGGTGCCAACTTCTTCTTCCACTTGTTTCAGCACTTCCTCATAAACCTAACAAGCAAGTATTAAAACAAAGACAAAATAGTAAAATGAAAAGAGCGCAAAGATTAGCATGAAAAGCTTGAAAAGTGAGAAAAAATCATAATTACCTTTAATGGATTTATTTCCAAATTTAAATCTTTTTGCGCAACCAATTTTTCTATCGGCCCCGATAGCACCGCCTTCAAATAACTCTGCCCAGGTCCTCGCCGCGTGTAAGTTGTCATCATTCGAGAGATGGGTGTGTTCGCACGCAGAAGTGAGCCAAAGTTAGTGGCGGTTTCAAACTGGGCAGCCAGCACAGCCTTGACGAGAGATACATTAGTAAAGACCATGTGAAGCGGTGAATTCGCAAGGTTAGCTACCTGGAACATAGTCAAAAGCAGATGCTCTTCACGAGAGTCGTATTGACTGCCGAACAACGAAAACATCACCGTCTGCAGAAGGGTGTCTATTTCTGAAAGGCTGACCAATTGACAGAGAGCAGCAATGTGGCGTGGCTCGGTCTGCAAGAGGAAAAATAGGTTGCTGTATTGTTGCAACTTGCGGCTGCCCGGATGGAATTCCTCATCAACAGATTCGGTGTCATCCATGTGCTCGGTCATTGCATTCTTTAGAAACAGTTTACATCAATCGTTCAATTCCACTCTTATAAAAATAAATAAAAAGTATACCTCATCCTCTAGCGCCATGCGGTTCTGGATTAAAAGTGCAATACGCGAGTCGAGATAGCGTACATCCCGCTCTAGAATGAAGTTCTTCTTAGACTGTGATGAAATTTTCGTCTTCAAATCACGGAGTCGCTTTTGAGCTATTGTATGAGACAGAGGAAAATAGAAATGGTTGAAAATGACATCATAAAAATAGAGACCGGGTATATCTATAATACCTTTTGACAACTCATCTTCAACCTCAACATCCTGTTCCGCTACCATGGAATAAAGGGCATTGAAAGAATAGCGACTAGATGACCGATCGCCGGTATTCATCGAAGCTGGTCGTAGATTCCGCCAGATGTTGGCGTAGTGCTGGTTGGCTGCAGCTGCAGCTGCAACTCTAGAGAGGTTTCCACCGCTTCCGCTTTCGTTTCCGCTCCCTAGATTATTATTGCCCCCTGCAGCATATGAAAGCATCGTTTCGTCTTATAGCAATGTGAAATAGAGTGGCTATTTTAATATAAAGGATATTGATACTATCGAAATTTAGCACTAAAACAATCGAGATGAGATTCCTTCTTAATACTATTGATGGATAGGCATCAAGAGGAATATTGTCACTAAGGAAGGAAAATTGATGAAAAAGTAATAAGATGAAACGAATAAGGAGCAGAATGGAGGAAAGACACTATATAACTACTTTGAGTAGTAGTTTTTTTTTTAAGATGGGAGCAGTTAAAAAAAATACCTGAACTTGATGCTTGCGCTACGTACTATAAAAAAAAAAATCGACTCCCGCTCTTTCAATTTTCGATCTGGTGTTTTTTTTAACCGTGACTGGCAAACTCAATGTTCTTCACTTGTTACCAAGTCAGATAACAGTAATAAGATCAAAAAAAGGAGATGCGGCTGCATTAATTGTAATTACCAGACTGTAATAAGCGTTCAATCTCTCCAAGGTAATATTTGCATGTCATACTACGAGTATAATCGCGTGCTTTACGATCTGCTATATATTTGTTTCATACAAATCAAAATTGAACTAAAACTAAAAACTTCTAGGAAGCGAGCATTCTTTGATCATCTATTACTTAAACAGCCTATCACCAAGATATAGACTAGATGCGACCTATAACAAATCTACAAAGACAGCGTATCACACTCACTCTTTTTTTCTCCGTCGCAATTGGTGCCGTAATAACTGTTGCTGCCCCAGCGTTCATGCCCTGTCCTGCTTTTGAGGATAATAGAAAAGCAGCGCTGCTTGAGAGAAGGAAAAGACAGAAACAGTCTGAAGGCACTAGCGTACTGGTAATTGAGCGAGATGTTAAAACAAAATTTGCCCATCGTATCAGAGATACGGAGAGAGAGTTGAAAGAGCGAAATGATCAAAAATGATGGTGGATATATCTATTTGCTACTATACTTTCTTCATAGATCTTTTTTTTTGTTTTGAATTCCATTATTTTGGCTGATGTAAATAGTTATGAGAATAGAAATAATAAATATATTGCGTTTTTTAATAGCAATTTTACTGTTATGAAAATGAGAACTAGATGAATGAATGAACCGAGAGCAAGCCGAATTGTAGCCGAGGAGTTTTATAGTCTTCACTTTAATATAATAACAGATATAATTTAATTTTCTTTCATAATTTTAGATATCACCATTAACCAAAAACCGTGATAGAGAGGACAAGTAGAAATAATAGGAAAGGGTAATAATAGCCAGGGGGTGCCTACTCTCTACAACCATTCCTTGAATAAACGGATATAGATAAACTTCATGATCTGGGTAAGGCAGCAATAGCAGAATAAGATTGCCACAAGGAACCCATAGAAGTTTATGGGGAGGTGAACCATCTGGAGAATCTCGCCTAGCGGTGTATACGGGAGGGCGATTCCTACTGCTGAGCAAACCATTGATGCTGTCACGAGCTGCCAGCTGCCAATCGACTGGATGAAGGGGATCTTAGCCGTACGGATCATATGCACAATAAGCAACTGCGAAAGAAGGCCTTCGTTGAACCAGCCGGTCTGGAAGATAGAACTTTTCTCCTCCGATTGCACGCCATAGTAAAACCACATCAAGCAAAAAGTGACCATATCGAAGATGGAAGAGGTTGGACCGAGGAATAGCATGAATCGCCCAAGGTTCTTTGCGCTCCAGTGATGCGGCGTAAGGAGATAATCGGCATCCACACTGTCCCATGGAATGGCGACTTGAGAGAAATCTGGAGATAAAACAGTCATTTAGTCAACTTTCGTCCGTAGGAATACTCAAATTGCAAGATTGTCATACCATAAATTAGATTTTGCGTAAGAATTTGGATAGGATCCATTGGCACCCAAGGAAGCCACGCAGAAGCAACGAGCATGGAAAACACATTGCCGAAATTTGAGGATGCGGCCATATTGATATACTTGAGGGTGTTTGCGTGAGTAATGCGACCTCGAATAATTCCCTCGGTGATGATTTGAAGGTTTTTCTCGGTAATGATGATATCGGCAGCGTCCTTGGCAATATTCGTGCCCGTGTCCACAGATATACCCACATCAGACTCACGCAATGCAAGCGCGTCATTAATGCCATCACCCAGAAAGCCCACAATATGACCATTTCGTTTCAGACAAGCTACAACCTCTTTCTTCTGCAGAGGGGTCAGCTTGGCGAAGAGAGTAGTGCGTTCAACCACAGCCGAGAACTCCTCAGGAGTTTTAATCAAAGCGAGCTCAGGTCCGGTGATAACATGCTGCGTGTCCACTTCCACGTCCTGGCAGATTTTCTTTGCCACGGGTAGATTGTCCCCGGTGAGAACTTTGACATTCACAGAATAGTGTTTGAACTCCTTAATGGCCGCAGAAGCCGATTCCTTGGGCGGATCGAGAAAAGCGAGAAAGCCGTGAAGAGTCATGTCCGTTTCATCCGCAATAGAATAGGCCCGATCTTCTTTAAATTCACGCGTAGCAATCGCCAGAACACGGTACCCTTCCTCGTTCATTGCATTGCACATGTCCGCCAGCTGACCAAGTTTGCTGGAGGTAAGCGGAACCAGAGTCCCGTCGGCCAGACTCACTTGGTTACAGATATTCATCATTTCCTCTACGGCTCCTTTGGTTACCATAATGACTCGATTTTCCGCCGAAAGGATGACACTCAACCGTCGTCGAACAAAGTCGAAGGGTAGCTCATCCATCTTGCTGAATTCTGCGAGATGAGCGGCTATTTCCAATCGAAATTCTTGTTGTCCTCCAAACTCGACAATGGCGGAATCGAGCAGGTTGCGCAAGCCTGTCTGGAAACAAGCGTTCAGATATGCCCAAGTTAGAACCTTGGTGCTCTGCTCGCCTTCACAATCGACACACTTGACAAGCACGACGTTTTCCTGGGTGAGAGTGCCAGTTTTATCGGAGCAAAGAATATCCATTGCACCTAGATTTTGGACCGAGTTGAGCTGCTTCACGATCGTCTTCTTCTTTGAGAGTTCAATGGACCCTCGAGCTAAGTTGGCATTCACAACCATTGGCAACATGGCAGGGGTAAGCCCAACTGCAACCGATAAGCCGAAGAAGAAAGCCTCTCGCCAATTGGACTTGGTCAACCCATTGATCAACACAACAAATGGAACCATTGCTCCCATGAAAGCGATTAACAAATAGCTTACGCGTCGAACACCCTTTTCGAATGCATTAAGTGGCCGCTTGCTCTCAAGATCGCGAGAAATGGTGGCAATGAATGTGAGGTCACCCGTGGTAAGAACAAGCCCTCGTCCATAACCGGAGACCACGTTCGTTCCCATCAGACATATGTTAGGGCACTCAAGAAGACTCGCACTTTTGTCCGGCATTTGAGCACATTTCTCCACGGGCATGAACTCTCCAGTGAGGGTGGCCTGAGCAACGAAAAGATCTTTCGAATCGAGCAACAACACATCGCCTGGGAAAATGTCACCAGCTGAGATGGAAATGATATCCCCTGGCACCACTTCCTCCATGTCAATCTCCTCGGCAATTCCTTTGATCGAGTCATGAGCGCGGCGCACCACGTTTACTCGGGTCCGTACCAGATTTTTGAGGGAAATCGCCTTGCGGTTCGATTTCAGCTCCTGCCAGAAACGCAAAATCACAGAGAGAGCCACAATGACCATTTCCAGAGTGAACGTCTGAAAATCAAGCTGAGCAGCAGAGATGATCGCCAGCACAGTGATGAGGATATTAAAGGGGTGCCAGCAGGCATTGAGAAAGATAACGATCACGCCTGGAGGCTTCGAAGCAGAAAGAATATTGGGACCATGAATATTGAGACGCTCTCTTGCCTCCATTTGGCTCAATCCCTCCCAATCGGTATTGTAATGATTGAACACGGTAGCCTGGTCTTCCTCTCTCGCGTAGCAGAGCAGGCGTTCGGTCACTTCTGATTCAGCTTTGGATGGGACGACGCGGCGCTTGAAGAACCAGGGGAACCACTTGAAACGAGGGGCCAACATTCTGCGCTGCAAAACTGGTGGCATCACTAGCGAAACTCCATCCTGTGCAGGAGGGACGAGTTGGGAAAACTGATTCGAAGACGAAGTGGAATCAGACCGACTGTTACGGCTAGGGAAAACATGTGGCACTTTTGACTCGGCCTTTTCGCAAACAATATCTTCGGCCTCCTTTTTGTAGGACATGATGGTAGAGGTTTATGTTGTTTAAATCTTGGTGCAAATTTTCTAGCGAGGCAATATAATAACATGATCGTCGTTAATATACACTCTAGTTGTTCTCGCAAGATAATAAGTATCCTATTTCATACCAGATTGGCGAAAGCTTTGGCTTGACACATAGGTCAGAGAGATTAGGAATATTGCGATTTATTGACTCTATGGTGGTTTCTGGGGCACTTGGCCGGGGGATAGTTCAGGGAAAATGGTAGCCAAAGCGAAAGATTTGAAAAGGTTAAGGTGCGCCAACTTGGTAGTGTTTGGGGGAAAAGGGATAGGAAAAAGTCTGAATAGAGATGAAACTAGGCAGCTTTATATTGCGCTTTTTAAAGTGTACAAAATGTTTGATCGATTAGGATCAGAGATGGAAATATGTATATATGCCAAACGTTACATTTAATTCAAACTGAGCTTGAGCTTGGCCCATTGGACATCTACATAAAACGTGGAAAAATAAAGGTTGGCGGAGTTATTCTTGGCAAATGCGCGATTTTTCATTTCCTTCATCATTAAATGAGGAATCTCTCTCCCAACCCAGAAGTCTAGGAGGCTTTGAAATAAAATGTAACCGAAGCCGGCCTTCTACATACCAAATAATGGTTTTGTCTGAGTAAAAATGACCCATTTTGGATCTAACTTTTCTCGAGAGAATATGCGAAAATAGAACGGCTCTGTAGAGAGCATCGATAAAGCCGGCGGCTGTAAGGTGCTGGATGAAATCCACTGTTTGCCGAGAGTTTGTTCCCTGAGAATATTTTGGTAAGGGGGAACGCGGAATGGACAGGAAGCATATAGCTGGATAGTATGGTTACTAATGCGCAGAGGGATTTTGCGTCCGAGTCTGTATATGGCATTTATAGAGCATACATTGGTTAGGTTCGGATCACCTTTCTACGCAACTTGGCTTCTACGGTGCTTCTGTCACAGCCATTCCGAATATTGGATCGCTGGATACCTGGAGAAGCGCGGATAGCCCACTGCACGCACATTGATACTCTCTCGTACCGCCTTTGTTGAGATTGCGGTAATATTTGGGTTACTTGTGTTTCCCGGTGGTTCAGCCTTCAGTTTTAAGTTTTCTCACCATGAAATAAAAGAAAATGAATGGAAAATGTCAGGTTGGGGGCTTATACGCACCATAGCAGGAATCACCCCTGTAATGCATTCGGTGTAATGCGGATTGCCCGAGTTTGGCTTAATGAGGAAGTAATTGATATCATTAAAGCTCGCAAGGTTAATAGAGACATTATGACGTGGATTCGCTCATCTTGGTCAACGCTCTCAATTCTCAATATTTCTTTTATATGTTTTCGATCGGCAAGGTTTTAATTATCAATGGAGTGCAAGCTCGAGCTGATGACTTTAGAGGCTTTTTCATCGGCCCTCAAGTGACTAAAATGCCTAAAGAAAAGTAGTCCCAATTATCCCGGCAAAACAATCACGAAGTGCCCACAATTGTATAGGGTGGACGAAGCTAAGCCTCTAAATGTTTATTGGCGGGATGACGACCGCTAAACCCTGAAAGCATCTCGTAGTTGCAGACAATTAGATTTCTGTGATCGAGTACTCCATAGCGACGCAAAGTGCGATTTCTGCCGCCATTGCAGCTCTCCAACATTTCCTGAGCTTATTCTAATAATTGATTGTCTCATCTGGTCTTCTTGTTCCGTCTTGCTTGGGAGGAAGTTATTTCTTTAGGACTGCGAAAGAAAATGTCGAGTAATCCTCCAACCCTTCCATCCATTCGCACATTGCTGGCTGAGCCCATCCCTGCGAATCCAGGAGAAGGTAAATCCGACTTGCATATTATCTGATGATCCGCGATCTGAAGAATTCTAACCATGTTTTCTTTTCCACATTAGAACACCGATCTCATATTCACCATCAACGTCACGCATCGTCTCCATTTTCGGGGTATCCGGGTTCGCATGCCAATCCTAGTGTACATCATGGCCGCACTCGTGGCCATATGAGATCAGGAAGTGACGGCTTTGCTCCAAGTTTTACATTTCCCCCACGGAAACCCCAACCTCCACCTGTGCAACAGCAGCCGCAACAGCAAATTTATCCATCACTCAATCAAAACTGCCCAGCGCAGGGATCGTCGCCCACCACGCATATTGGCCAACTCGCCAATGCCCTTGCTGAAACCAACTTACATGACTCGCCCGACGCTTTTGGAAAGAATCCTCCCATGGAGCCCGATTTAACCAAGATGCGAACCCTCGAAATGCCGCTTAATCTCTCCCCCATCCCTTCGCCGTCTTTTCCCCCGGCCGGATCCTTATCCGCAAGCTCGTCTCCCCGCAGTAAACCCTTCTCCCTGCCTGCTATGCAAATGCAGCATTTGTGTCCTCCGGGATCTAACCATCAGCATTCCTACTCAGTCCCAAGCCTCTCTCCGTCCTCCACCTTTTCCGACAATTCAAAGCGAGCACGCTCCAGAACACTCTACACACACCACCGATCGGTATCCGATTTTACGCACCCTTATTCAAACCCCATGCATCGTGAAAGCTCGCAGCCCTCGCCCTTGCCGGCTACAGCCGTGGGAGGAAATATTCCCACCCGGGAGGAGTCGACCCCACACACTGTTCGTCAACACCGCCGGGCTGTCTCCCATACAAGCATCGATAGTATTCTTAATAACGAACCTTCCCCTCTGACGATGGACTCCTTTATGCCAAGAAAACTTGCGCCCCCCTCCTCCATACTCTCGAATGAACCCTCGGGGCCCTCCCGGCTAGACAGATCGCGCAATTCTCCCTCCAGCCCCCTCTCCTCCGGCTCCAATTCGGCATCCTCAGGCTCGTTTGCTAGTCTCCCCGGATTAAACCATGGGCCAACCTCCTCGCCCGTTCCTGCGAACAGCAAGTTTCCCCACACCTCTCCCTCCCCTTCCTCCTCTACCGGCTCACAAAACCGCTACCAGTGCCCGTACTGTAGTAAGCGGTTTTCCCGACCCAGTTCACTCAAGATCCACACGTACTCCCACACTGGGGAGAAACCTTTTGTGTGCACGGAGGAGGGCTGTGGTCGCTCTTTTTCGGTACAGAGCAACTTGAGGAGGCATATGCGGGTGCATATAAAAAAACCACACAAGGAATGAATATGTATATTTCCGGGAGAGGTCAGCGCAGTGGTCCGGTGGCATGCTTATTTATTTCATAATGTTTATTTTGCACTTGTGCAATTGTGTTTACTATGATACCTCTTAGGTGCCGGTGTTAGTTTTTGGTTCAGTTTTTTTTATTATTTTTTCTCTTGCTTTCTTCCGCTACTACTTCTCTGGTGTTAACTCGGTTATCTTCTTTCATTTTGCCTTTAACTCTTTTTTTTTTCTCCTCTATTCTTTTTTGTTGTTTTATAGTGTTTTTCTCTTTGTATGTTAGTTCTATTTACTCGACCAAAATTTTCGGATGGACAATAAACTTCGAGATTTCTAATGTGGCTTGGATGAGTAGTAAACAAACCCTGAGAGTCTCGAGTATAAAATCTCGACCTCCTCTCTAACTTTCTTCTCTCCCCTCTACTCGTTTTCAAGTAAGTGTTTCCGCTCTTTTTCTATTTTCGTTATTATAATGTCCAAATGATGACTGCGTTGCCGCCCCAGGCGGAACGAATAATGTCGAGATTTTACGCGTTTACAGCCAAATTAATCCTGATTCAATAACATTTTATTTTCGATTCCCTACCAATGTTTATGGGCTCGATATTGATCACGGATTCTTTTTATCAATAGCACGCATTAGCACGGGTCCCTTCCCGGGCGTGATATTTGGGTTAGTATATACACCGTTTTTCTTCCCGACTATTTAAATAAAATGATTATATACAAATTTTCGGTACTATCAAATACTGAATTCAAATTGTGAAGAATAGTCAGTTTATGATTCTTTATGCATTTTATGATATTAACTTTTAATCGAACCCTTATTCTAACCTCTTCTCTCCCTTGCTTATAGACATCTTATTGTCCATATATCATTGAGATGGTGAGTAATTTTTTCGCTTTATTTGCTACTTTCAATGGTTTTCTATGATGTTTTTTTACCATGCTAATACTGACTTGTGGGTCATGCCCACAAAAATGGTGTCAAAATTCTCATTTTTACTGAGCGATATTGATAATTACTTCACGATTCATTTTGTAAAAAAGCGGTAATTAACCTTTCTTTTTGCAATGCTTGTAGGGGTTGAGTCTTTGAAAACGGTCCGGGAAAGACGCTGGATCTTATACTTATAGATCAATAAAGTTGAAGATAAAATGAATTGGAGATCAGTGTTTGTGGTTCTAACGAATTAGTCAGGTTGAAATTAAAGTTAATACAATGCGTTTGCCAATGAAAATTATGGCTGTAAAAAATAAGATTAACCATTGATCCTGGTATTGAGCTTCGAGCGGATATAGGATCCACATCATTCCGACACCATCACTTTCCCCTCGCGGGATCCTCTCTTTCTTCTTTGATGTTCACTCATTATACCATGTCCCAAAACTATGCGTGGGTGGTGTTATTTTTCGGGTGGGCTTCACTGCTAATAATGCCAGTGATTGCTCAGGAGATTTCGGCGAGAGATCGATCCGCTGCAACTGTGATGGGTAAAACGTATGTAATGAGGGGATAAATATTCCTTTTTTTTTCTCCCCATGGACTGTGAGCCATTGAACCATCTTTTTTTATATCTACAGATTGTATGTGTTTGGTGGCAAAATATCCCCTGGGAATCTTACCGACAATGTGTTCCCAACAGCAACCAATGACCTCCTCATGCTCAATCTTGCGACCTCTTTCAATACAAGCAACGTCCCGTGGTCGAATTTGCCCAAAATTCTTCCTCAAAACGCTCCAAACGCACTTAGCGCTGTTATTTTTCAAGCGGACCAGGAAGGAAAACAGCTCGCCATCTTCGGTGGAATGAATTCAAATAAGGCTCTGCTCCCTGACCGACTCTTCCTCTTCTGGACGACCAACAACACCTGGAGTACTCCTTCCATCCCATCACCGGGGCAACGTATCATGAGCGCGTCGGCAATGGATCCCGGAGGCGAATACGTGTATTTGTACGGGGGTGCTTACCTTGCCGATAGGCAACTATACGCGAGGAATGACGGAGCAAGATTCAATCTGAAAACGAAGTCGTGGGAAAACCTCCAGACTTTGTCACCACCCGAGGCCAGAGCGGGGCATACGGCCTCGATGTTAAGTGACGGAAGATACGTGGTACTGGGGGGATACTTGCAGGCCAAAAATGAAACCGAGTTGAGCACGGCTCTCGTGCTGGATACCGTGGCCAAACGGTGGGATGTAGTGGGGTTGAATGGTCCCTTTCCCCCTTCTCGAGTAGGGCACAGCGCCGTAGTCCGTAAGTTCTTTAGAACCCCAAGTTCGATTCGTTAATGAAGCGCTAATGCTCCCATGACACTTTTTTTTCCTTCGGACTGCTTATGCTAATGATAATGGCAGTGGATAACGATTATATTCTCATCTATGGGGGTGTACAGGCCAATGTGACTACCCTTGATGACATGTGGCTCCTCTCTCCTCAGAATTGGACATGGAGTCGGATAGCTCTCAAAGAGAATCCAGTGGGCAATCGTGCGTTTCACAATGCGGTGCTCGCCGGCACAAACATGCTCCTGATGTTTGGCGCTAGCGATAGCCAAGAGGCTCAGATGAAGCGGGATTTGCACGTATTTGATACGAACAGGATGGAATTTGTTACCCAATACGTTCCAACCATATCGATACCATCAGAAACGGCCTCTCAGCAAAAGAGCCCAAGCCCTGGTGCGATTGCTGGTGGCATCATTGGGACATTGGTGGTGGTGGGAGGGGGGTTGGTCGCCTTCTTTTTGATAAGACGCAGGCGAAAACAACGGGCCATTGGGCAGGGGCAGAAGGAGGAGCCGGTAATGCCTCTCTTTGGCATGGAAGACGTGGTTAAACCCGACGCCTCTCCGGATTACAAAAGCTTGGTTCCGGACGAAATCCATACATACAAGCCCCATAGTCCGATAGAGAGTTCGAAGCCCAACTTGGCAGACTTTTCAGACAAACCTCACGAATATTAACCCCGTAAACTGGCTTTATGGAATCTCTGTATTTATACACCATCTATCATTTCCTGGTTCTCTAATTAATCAACCGCTTTTCTTTTCTACTTGATCATTTGCATTTATTTTTTGCCTTCTCTTACGAATAATGGGATGTTGAACGGGTGACTGGGAACATCTACGTTTCTAGAGCAATAAATAAGGAGAAATAGGGGGTTGAAAAAGGAGCAAAAAAAAAAGCAATAGAAGGGGGAAGTAGGGAAAGGGGAATAGTGTCCATGACAAGAAATAGATACTCTGATAAAAATAGGGGGGGAGAGGAAACAAAGAGCTAGAGAATAAAAATAACTTAACCATTTAAATTAGGTGCAAAGTAAGATTGTTTTTTCTGAAGAGCAAATGCAATAAGCCATTCAAGGAGATAATACACAGTGGAAAATTACGAAAGAGTGTAGATGGGGTCCATTTGCAAAACATGACACTGAGGCGTTTCTGATAATGGCGGGAATGAGTAGTATCCCTGTTTTTCTTCCGCGATGTCTACCGCCAAACCGCCCGGTTTACCCGTTTGATACTCTTGCTTTCCAGCATTTTGCTTCTGGATCGGAAGGCTGTCGATGCACCGATTGCTATTAGAGCTACAGCCCTCGGAAAGATACTCGACAGAAGAATCGGGAGGCGAAGGTGGCAAGGAAAAGGGGGTGTGCGCATAAGGCGGTACGTTAAGTGAACCGTCCCAAGTCCTGGCCGTGGTAATCTCAATGACAACTTCTGTTGGACAGAGAATAGGCGTAGTGGCCACCTCCGAGGGAGGGGGCGGAGTAGTCGTTTCCGCGACAGATGAAGTACTAGCGATGTCGGAAAAGCTTTGATAGCTTTTGCTGTGATGAGATTGCAAGAGCGGATCCGTGCTCGAAATAGAGTTAGGTGCGGGATCAGGCGAAGGAGCGGCTGTGTCAGAATTGGAAGCGAAGGTAAGATCGGCAATAAAGGCAAGCAAGCTGAAAAGCCCTGCCCACTCAGAGGCGAATATGCACTCGGCTCCCAAGCTTAACACTGAAATTAAAAGCAGCCCTTCGTGCACTCTCAATCCCCGCGCTGCGTCAAAATATTTCAACGCTAAGTGAGGTATGACTGAGAATATTCCCAAAAAATACGTCAGACACCATCGTGGCAATGCATCCGAGATGGGATTTGTAAAATCCACAACCAGCAGTAACCCGCAGGCACAACATAACGAAACCACGAATGAGCGCGTTCGAATGGGAATCTTGGACGTGTTCCAGATACCGTAGCTCACAATGAATAAGATGCCCACTACAGAATGCCAAGCAGAATCATGGCGGGGCAGTGGGAAGCTTTGGGGCAAAAGAATCTGTTCATCAGGTAAGTAAAGGTGTCTTTCTAAATTTTCTCGAAATTAAAACCATATACCCAGCCCGCGCAACATAGTCCGCCCATCCCGAATAATGCGCTTCTCTCTCGCCTAATTACCGCTCTTAATACAATTGCTAACAGCCCGCATAACATTAAGATGCTCGGTACGGAAATAGAATTAGTGATTGGAGATAACATTAGAGCTCATGAAAACGCGAAAAAAAAAATCAAACGAGCGTGCCTAAATGGCTCTAGTAATTTGGATAATTTCCTCGCATAATGACGATAATGAAAAAAAAAAAAATCTAAGGCAAAAAAAAATAGCGCTGTTCAACAATATTATCCAAGAAAGAAAAAAAAACAATGCACTTCTAGCAAGTATTCAAAGGATAAAGGAATGGAAATGGGTAGTAAGGAGAGGAATGAAGACCAATGTTGCCCCGCTAATCTCGAGATTTAAAATAAAACTAATAAAAGTTTCCGAGCTTGGACGCGAGATTAACCGAAAAAATTGAAACGATACGTCAATTTTACACCCCTAACCCCCCATCCACACCCGACTACCGAATCTAAGCCGGGTGTTGGGAACACTCTAAATCTACTTTAAACCCCATCCAAAAATTATAGATGACACAAGGTCCCAATTCTATATTCAGTATATTAGAAGTCATTATTCCAAACAATACATTAACCAACTAGTGCATATTATCTTCATGCCATAGGGCGTCTATTCTTTTCATGCGATCTTCATGCCCCTTGCTTGTCTTTGCAAAGGCACTCTTTGCCACACGTAGCGGAAATGACTTTCCAATCAAATAGAGCAGATTTCGATGGTCGTGCAATATGGTATCTTCATTATAGGTGAGCAATTGATGCGCAAAAACGAAGCCTGTCATATAGGAGTCCATATGGGCGGAGTGGTATGAGGAGGAGGTAGCGGTGGAAACGAAAGAGGGCATGGGGAGAGTGGTTGGAGATAGCGATGGGCAAGGAGAGACTACTGATTCAATTGGAAGTGATTTGGCTTGCTCGCCTAGTAAGATTGGCTCGTGATTGGAAGGGCTCTGCTTTGAGCGTTTCTTATGAGCGCGCTCTTTTTCCTCCTCGTTGAGGATGAGGTCGAGGTCGTGAGATTTCCCGCACTGGAATCCTTGGCTGCAAAACCCATGATACTACACTTGAATTTAGAATAGGTCATTGAAAAATGGAAGGGTCTAATTCCAACTCACCGCATATTGCACACAATAAGGTTTATTATTGTCAGGTGGGTTTCTTTTTTTTCGCTTCTTTCCATCCAAGCTGCTCGCTTCGACTGCGCTCTGGCTCTTTATCTCCACAGGGGGCGCTGTCAATCTCTCACACACCTCCAGATGCAATGTTTTACTCTGCCCTCCCTCCTTGCTTTCGTCTCTCACATGCACTCTTTCATACTTGCGGAATAAATACGCCAGGAATGAAGCTCGCTCACGTGTCACATAGTCTGCGACGTATTTTGTGTCATAGATGCCAGCTGGAAACATGTCATTTAGGTCTGCGATAAAGATATTGAGTTCGGTGGGGAGTTCGGCATGAAAGCTGTGATAAAGATAGATAAGGTCGAGGAGGCCATTGTGTATAGCGACAGGAATCCGAAGTTTGAGGAGATGCCCAAAGAGCGCACGCATTAGATTATTTGTACTTCCAAAACTAGATAACTGGATAGGCATTGGGTTGAATTGATCTAGATGGATATGGATTATAGTAACATGGAAGCGGGTTAAAACATACCTTGTCTTCCCCGGGGGTATACATGATTCCCTCTCGATACTGCCGATTGAAATCGAATCCGCTTTCTGCGAGAAAGCTTAAACTCTTAGAACTCACTTGGTGATCATCCTATGTCAACAGTAGGTTATGCAACCCAGGATTGGTACCACTAGAGCAAAGAGAAAATGGCCCACCTCTCGCAGCAGCAAAAAGTTAAAGTTATGCACGATATAATTCGTTTGATCTCGACCATTTTCAGAACCATGCTCAAACGTGGTAATACCAAGCGCAACGAGCGCGTGAGTTAAAGCGACCTTTCTAAGGCTTTTGTATCGATCTTCAATATTTCTAGGGGCATAATTTATCCACTGATCCAATACAACGAAATTTATAAATTCAAAAACTTACCCAGCCCGCGTGTCAAATCCACTTCCTCCCAATCCAGTGAATTCTGTGTCTAGCGCTACAAACGAAGCCCGAGAGAGAATGTCTTTGATTAATGGGAAGAGCGATGCAAAATTTCCGCGCGTAACCTCCGTATACTTGTTGATGTAGGATGTCATTGATGGAACGAATTTCTTGCCACCAATGCTGTTTTCATTTTGGCTCTGGCGGCTTAGATTCTTCAATTTTTCAAAATCCAAAGCAAGTGGTGCTCATTTACACTACCAACGCGAATATGGCGACATCCCAACTGCTACCCCTAGGTAATACACGTGTGCTCTCCTCTAGCTCTCCTTCTGTTTGTGTATTTGCCTTATTACCGTACTAACACCTTCTTTCAATGTTTTAGAGCTCATCGATAAATGCATCGGCTCACGGATCTGGGTAATTATGAAAACAGACCGCGAAATCACCGGGAAACTACTTGGGTTTGATGACTACGTGAACATGGTGCTTGAGGATGTGACAGAGTAGTAAGTGATTAATTTCTTCTGCATTTGTCTCTGTTTTGAATTCATTGACCATCTTGCAATCTGCTCTCATTTACAGCGAGAATACTCCCGAGGGCCGAAAATCGACCAAAGTGAGTCAGATTTTGTTGAATGGAAACAACATATGCATGGTAAGTTTTGGAGCTACATTGACCAGAAAAGTCCTACCATTGACTCTATATTCTTTCAGCTCATTCCTGGAGGCGAAGGACCTGAAAGCTAAACGATTTAAAATAATATTGATTTGGTTTGCGGACTCTCCCTATTGCTGTATTTTCCCTTGCTCCCACTCGTCCTCCATACTTTTTTGTTAATATTCTTTATCTTTTATCCCTCTTCAATAAACCGGATTTTCGATCATATTGAGGCTGGAGAGAAAGGCCCCTTCGGCCCCTCTTGTCCAAGAGGGGATACCCTCAACAGTTAAATAGAAATAGAGCACAATCCATTTCCTAGTTCCATATGAAAGTCATAGAAAAGCCGGAGGAAGAGTCTGTATAGAAATACCCCTGTAAAAGGCAGTCTCAGTGCTGCAAGTGTGCTGGATAGGTGAGAAATCGACCAAGCTCGACGGAAATTCCAAAATATGTAAAATCCACCCATCTCAAATATCTCCAACCGCGAACGCTACTTTCATGGGGATATTGAAAATGAGGGCACATGATTTTACATTAGAGTGCTGGTCCGCCCGCAATCCACATTTATTTTTTTTTCCCTCCAGATACGGTCAGTTATTCGCGTTGGAGGTTGGACACTAGATGATGGTGCGCTTACGAGACGATAAATTAGCCGAACCTGGTAGAGTGAGACGCTCAGCGTGACACTCTGCCCCGCTGTACAGCAGAGGCTATGGGAGGGCTGGATATTTGCTTGTGCGCTGTCGGCGCTTCATTAAGACGTAAAGCTCAGTCTTGGACTGTATTTTTGTGGCTTTGAGCCTTCGCAAAAGCTTTGGGTTTCCAGAGCCCATCTTTCGAGAAGGCTGTATAATATTATGCTGCACATAGGTGTGCGTGAATGAGAATCAGGTCATCGTGGAATGAGCGAGGTATCAGACCAATCACGGCTTATCATCTCGAAATTGATAACCTTAGTTCCAGGTTGTGTGAGAGCGAGTCCTGGGGCTAGCTTCAAGCCGGTCATCTGTTTCATTCAAAACAGCCATGGGAACTTTTTGAGCGGAGCATTCCAGCAGGTTTGCTGCTGCTGCTTGCCCTCGAAGCACAAAGTGCTCCCCCTTCTCCCCTCTCCCCTCCCGCATGCAGCTTTACAGCGCAGCTCCCGCCGAGATCAAAGGCGGCGCTACTCAGCGCATGTGACAGTCACTCTAGAGCATATCCGGCTTCTCCCATTGCGGGCGGATCTTCGCAAGCTCGGTTCCCCAGCCGCGCGGAAAACTTTCCTTTAATTGCTGACGGGGGTTACAAGCCAGAGGAAAATGGGATGCACCGCTCCATATTAGTCATACAACTTGTTTAAGACATGCCAATTGATTCTTATTTTAATTAAGGAATAGGCACCGCGTGACCTTGATTTCTGGGCGGATCCAATTGGGTGATAATGTTAATGATAATTTTTTTACGACATTTTATCTCATCTTATCCTCGTCGTGGTTCCTGCGCTTGGCCCCTGATATCTGTTTTCCGTGGTTGCTCTGCGTTTCTATTTTTTTGGTCCGGAAGTCCATCCCCCTTTTCTCTCCATCGCTCTCTTGGCCATCTCCCCCCTCTCTCCCCCTCACTGCTCTGCATTCTTCAGCACTCCAAGTACTGGAACTGCCTCCAACTCTTGGCCCAAAATAAGCTGGCCTCAATGAATTCGTGTCCCTCTGCAGCTCACAAGAAAACGCCTGCCGCTTCACTCACGCCCACACTCACACTCGCACTTTACCACATCGAATCGCCCACTTGCATCCTCATCTGAAAGCACATGGACAGTCGCGGAAAAGAAATTTACCCGTCCCCAACTCTAACCGAGCAGCCCCTCAGCCCTCCTCATCCGGCGCTGTTGCCTGCGTCCAAAGCCGGTAAACCCGCCACAGTTTGCACCAACTGTGGCACTGATAGCACGCCATTATGGCGTCGTTCCCCGTCGGGCGAAACCATCTGTAACGCCTGCGGGCTGTACTTCCGAGCACGAAAGAAGCACCGGCCTCCCTGCCTCAAGCGCCACTCCCACCTCCCTGCGCCAGTTGCCGCCTCTGCCAGGCCAAATGATGCAGTGGCGGAAAGTGAAGCGGCGGCGTCGGAAGAGCTCACGACATGCTCCAACTGCGGAACTAGCACAACCCCACTTTGGAGACGAGATAACCAAGCAAGACTGATCTGCAATGCTTGTGGCCTCTACTTCAAACTCCATGGCGCTCACCGACCCGTGTCGATGAAGCGAACCGTGATCCGAAGGAGAAAGCGAATCTCTAACTCCTCCAGCCCCACTCTTCCACTGAAACCCACCACCTTCCAGAGGATCGCCCCGTCCCCCGACATAAAATGCACAAAAAAAGTGAGCATCTCGTCACTCTTAAACCCCCTGCTAACCACCCCGCCGACTTCGCCTGTGAGCGGTGGAGAAGACATGCATGGGGAGCCGTATGCAAGCCCCGTCGGCTTGATGACGTTGCCTCCGCTGATGCCTAATAATAGGCTAATGGGTACCGCGCTGCCATCCCTGCGCAGTTATATAAGAAATTAAGCCTCATGAAGAGGACAAACATGTTTATAAACGCCTGTATTAAGTTATCCATATATATAATGCCGATAGCTATGGTTTATATCGAAGTATGTTGGTCGAACGCTGTTTTTTTTTTAGCGAATAGATTTGCTTAAGTTTATAATGTTAAGGAATAACACATGGTATAGTGCAGAAATAAAACACACGGAAGAATCCAAAGGAAGCGCAAGATGTTACAAGAAGAGTGCATTTACAATGAAAAAAATAAATAAAAATGGCATTGTAAAACGAGCCAACCCTGAGTCCATGGCATCGGCCGAGTTACTTTGTAAAACATATCTTCCTGTCGCCTGAGGCATCATTGTATTCCTCGAATCCACCACCGTTTGCATTACTACAACGACCGGGTTGGTGTCCTGCATGGGCATGGGGCTCGGAGTCTGCGGGGGAGAAGCTACAGTGGTAGTAGCAAACACGACGGGGCGGGATGGAGAGGGTGACGTAGAAGAAATGCTAATGGTGGTTTGTGGAAAAGAGGAGCTTGTGCCCTGAGAGGAGGTTGAACTTTGGGCAGAGGAAGTATTTGATTTTCGCAGATAATTGATTCTGGCCCTATATTTGTGAGTTTGCACAGGCCATAAGTCCTCCGTGGTTCTATTGGGCGCTAGCTCGATGCTGATCCCTTCCGGGTCGATATGCTTCGGTCTTCGATAACTATCCAGCCTAATAGTTTGGGTGTCGTCATAGTCGTCCTCTATCTCCTCCTGTAGCGGAGAGTCCATCTCCTCTTGCTGGACTAGCTTAACGTTGAGCGGGTATTGGCTTGTCGTGGGTTTTGGTTCTTGTTTCTCTCGCAGCTTAACTACGATGCTTGGTTTTGCTAGGGTGGGCATATGGTTGAATATGGAAAACAGACTCTCTTGATCCATCTCAGTTGGAAGTACCCCTATAGATGGCTCTCGTGCAAGGCCTATCAATGGATTTATTATTCTAGTGCATTATATTCCCACAGTAGCTTGAAATTTACCTCGGAAATCATTTGGACGCTCGGCAAGGATAAAGCAGTCGACTCTGATAATGGCATAGAATAGCGCAAGAAAACATAGTTTCTCCCTCATGTCTCGTCTTTTTTCTAGAAGAATAGATATAAAGGGCTGTGAGAAAAAAGAATACAGAAAAGAAACTGGGGAAATGAGCATGCCAGAGAACTTTTATTAGCAGCGCACGAATATATCAAATGGTTGAAAACAAAAATGACCCGAAGGTCCGAATTAAAAACTGGAGTTCCAGAAATTAGACTTTGCATATTTCGATTCTCGGAGGATTAATTTCTTTAATGCCACGGCTAACTATTTCCGTCCCTCAAGCCATAAATAATCAACAGGTGGTAGAAAATAAAATACAATGATTCCAAATTCATATGACGGATGGGGTGGTTGGGTTAACTCATCCTGGGAACTCTTCGGGATCGGAAGTAAAAACCTGACGGCCTGTTGCAAGGCTATTTCGGCAAGGACCAGCAAAGAGACTCTTGGGGAAGGGTTTTTTTTTCATCAACTCTGCGTGGTCCTTATATTGCGCTCCTTGTTAAAGAAATTTGCGCTCTAGGATTTCAGTAGCCGCTTGTATTATTATATTCATTGGCAACAATCAATTAGGGAGCACAAGCTCGGAAAATCCTTTCAGGAAATGGTTGTGCTAAAGAGAGTCGCACTAGTCGACTCATGACACGTTTTTTATCGACTCTATTAATATTTCCTGGTAAAGCCGATATGGTACGGGGCTTTTTTATAAAAGAAGACAAGAGCCACCCTCTTCAAAACCAATTTTTAACTTTATTTTACGCTTCTCGCTTTTTCCTTTTGCAACCGTTATAATGCCAGGTCCCATCGATCTCTCTACTCTTCAATGGCTCAATAGCCCTCCTCATTTTCAAACTGAAAACTCTACGGAGATCCAAGTCATTTCTGCTCCACGCACCGATTTCTGGCGTTCAAGCAGTGCTCATCGTGACACGGGCCACTTTCTATATCAAACTGTAGCGGGCGATTTCTCAGCAACCCTACGGGTGAAGGGAGAATACACTGCATTATACGATCAGGCAGGTATTATGATCCGAAAGAATGATCAATGCTGGATTAAAGCTGGGATTGAATTGGAGGATGGTGAGCAATTCGTGAGGTAAAATATTTTCGAATTAAATTAAATTTGAAGCTATGGATTGCATTCAACTAATTGAATAACAATCCTAGCGCCGTTGTGACAAATCCATTTTCCGATTGGTCGTTGCTCCCAGTCGCGGCAGAAGACCTGGAATCGGAACTACAGATCAAATTGCAACGACAAGGGCCTGTGATGAAAATTCATTACTCTTTCTCTGGGAAAGAATGGAAGATGTTTAGAAAGGTCACGAATTTCACTGAAGAGAAGGAATTATGTGTTGGTTTAATGCTGTGCTCACCCCAGAATGACAAAGGGATGAGCGCGAAGTTTTACGACTTTGAAATCCATCAATAAATCCTCTCATCCCATCTCTCCTGTTTAGTGTCTGAAATTTTTTGATGACGTCATAAATTATCCAAACTGCACCGGATTAAAGGGCAATCTTCTCGGAAGCTTGATCCTCCTCTTTTGCTAGTTGTTTGTTGCGAAGGTAATGACACGATAACAGAGACGAGAAAAGAAGGATAAAGATAGAGCTAATCATCCATCCATCCATCCGTTCAAGCTCATCCTCTTCTCTCGCTTTTTTTTTCTGTTCTTTTTTTTGTTTCTGATTCCCTCATTGGCTAACCAACATAATCGATCACATTTTTTAGCATCGGTAACGAACAGCGCATTATTTCCTTACCAGAACACCAGGAAAAGAAAATGGCAGCTTTGAACCTTCCCGCCGACGTGGTGGCCGAGCACACCGGCGTCCGCCTCTTCAACAAGTGGTCGTTTGAGGAAGTGGAGATCAAGGATATCTCCCTCACGGACTATATCCAGATCCGCAACCCCGTGTACCTCCCCCACACCGCTGGTCGTTACTCCGTGAAGCGCTTCCGTAAGGCTCAGGTTGGTTCCATTCCTGAATCCTTCGGCCCATCGATTTGTTCCTGACTTTATTTTCTCTCCTACCAGTGCCCCATTGTTGAGCGTCTCACCAACTCTCTCATGATGCACGGTCGCAACAACGGAAAGAAGCTGATGGCCACTCGCATCGTCAAGCACTCTTTCGAGATCATCCATCTCCTTACCGACCAGAACCCCGTTCAGGTGTTCGTTGACGCCGTCATCAACACTGGACCCCGTGAAGACTCGACCCGCATTGGTTCTGCTGGTACTGTCCGTCGCCAGGCTGTTGATGTGTCCCCATTGCGCCGTGTGAACCAGGCCATCGCACTTATGACCATTGGTGCTCGCGAGGCCGCATTCCGCAACGTCAAGTCGATCGCCGAGTGCTTGGCTGAAGAGATCATCAATGCCGCAAAGGTATATTGTTGTGGTGTGGCCGCTTATTTTGAGGGATGTCTAAACTCATTCATTCTCCAATAGGGCTCTTCCAACTCCTATGCTATCAAGAAGAAGGACGAGTTGGAGCGTGTTGCTAAATCGTATGTATCCCTGCTGAACTCGTTCCATTTGGATTTATTCCCGGCTAACTGGCTCTTTCCTTTTCATAGCAACCGTTAAGGGGTCGTTCATTGGGGAGTGGTGTATGTCCCGGGGCCGCACACTCTTTGTCCGTTTCAATGCTTTGCTTTCTCTTTTTTGTGAAAACCTTTTTACCTTTCTCTTTTGCAGAGGTGTAGAGAAAAATAAATTTGTTCTTTATCCGACCCTTGGTTCAATACGAAAATTTCAGTAGACATGACGCAGAACGATCTTTGGAACGTATATATCCTTTATCAGAACGAGGTTTCGAGGCTTGTGCAGCAATTCGCAATTTTTTCATACTTACTTATCTCCAGTGCGGAGTATTTTGGATTTTATCTCTTGGCCACTCTGGTTTCCTGTATTTTTTTTTTGCTCTGGTTTTTACTTTTTGCTTTTTCATTCTTTCACAAGAGTTTTTCCCTATCTATTCCTCCCCTCTTCTTAACTGTGAATCAACCCGAACTAAAAAAAATGGCCGCATCTCAGACCCAGCCGAAGCAACTCCCCCCCTTTGTCGCTAATCTCCAGGCCAAACTTAATGAATGTTACAAGCAGCTCGATGTAGAGCTCGAGAAGAGCGCCTTCCTCAAGGACGTCGAAAAGAAGACCAACATCAATAAGCGGCACCTTGTCACGGGCGCCGCCGCTGTTGCCGGTATTTTCATTTTCTTCAACATTGCCGGCGCCCTCATCTCCAACCTCATTGGCTATATTTATCCTGGTGGAGTATTGCTTTCCATTTTAAGCTAACGTGCAAGGGACTAACGTGAGGTTGCTGTGTATTAGCCTATCGATCCTTCAAGGCTATTGAGTCGAAAGATTCTGCAGATGACATTCAATGGTATCCACCCTTTTATTCTGCGTCCTTAATACTCCACGCTCTTTCATGAGAACCATCTTATTAATATCGGTCTTTTATATCTTAGGCTTACCTATTGGACAGTGTTTGGTGTTTGCTCAATCATTGAGCAATTCACCGACACCATCTTGTACTGGCTTCCATTCTACGTATGGATGCTGTTGTATTTCCTAGGGATGTAAAGATGTACGCTCACCCCGTCTATTCTCTTTCTATACTAGTTCCTATTCAAGACCATTTTTGTTCTTTGGCTAATCTTGCCGCAGTTCCGCGTAAGCTTTTAATTTATTGAAAAATTCCGGTTGGGAATTGATTATAAACATAAACAAACGTTCCCATTTTGCCTCTTAGGGAGCCAATGTTTTGTACACTCGCTTTCTGCGCAAGTTCTTCTTGGAAAACGAGAGCAGGATCGATAATGAGCTGAACAAATTGAGACGCAGTGCAGATCAAGCCCTCTCCGGCGAGAAGGGTGAGAAAGACAATTGAGCCGTTTGTCTCCTCAGCGTCTTCTCTCTTTTCTTGGTGTCTTTCGATTTCTTGCAAGTTTACTTTTTCCTTTGGTTTTGTTAAATATCAAGGTTTTGAGCGTATTTTTTTTAGTGTTCCTTAGTATCGAAAATGAAATCTAAATAATAAAATCATGTTGCAATGGCGCATAGCCTCTTCCTTCCCCTGACTTGCCTCATCCATGCTCGCGATGTGGTGTTCGGAAATATTTGTCCTAGATTGCTCATTTGCTCTCTTCTTCATCCGCCGTCCATGCTAATTTTAAATCAATAACCCCCTGCACTTTGATGAAGCATGCAAGAAACAACATAGGCATACCATTTATCTATCCTTTCTCTCCAATCATTTGATTTGGTTCCTCCATGATTTTCCACTATAGCGACTCTACACTGTAGAACCAATAGGTTGCTGCCAATCTCTCCCCCCAGATATCTTATTAACCTCGATGCTAGCATAATGAAATTTATTTTGCCTCGCTAGCCTGGCCATTGCGGCTTTCAAGGAAGTTACTAGCTTCGCTATTTCAAATTCAAGAAGAATTAAGAGCCTCAAAGGTCGTCTTCATACATTAGCCGTCATTCTAAGAGGAATTTAGGTTTCGTGTAACTCTTTCATTTCTCTCAAAGAGCTGCACTTCTCCATCCTCCACTGAATCCCTGCTCATCCTAACAATTTCTCTGGGGAGCTGTGCCACACAATTTCATTCAAACGCGTTTAAATCTACTTCCCTCGCGTCCCTTTGCCCGTAACGTGCAGGACCAGGCAAATATCCTTCATATGTCCTGATTATCCTTTATTCTGTAAAGGCGAAAGGAATCAGGATGGAAAACACGACAATAGATAACGCATCATGGCTAGAAAATATCCTCATTTCCATTAATTCCTCCGATCTCTACCAGGACATCCTCTCAACCGACTTGCTACACCGCCTTTTTCAGTGTATAGTCCATGATGCACGGCTTAAGATCCTCAATTCCATCGATGTCGAAGAGCTTGCTATGCTGGAGCGCAAGTTTGAAATGTCAATTCAGCGAGCCGAGTATCTGGACGTGTTTGAGCTGGGACGCGTTTCAGCGGAGCCCCGACAGGGTTCAGCAAAGAAAAGCAGGAGGTCAAGTACGTCATTGAGTCCGGAGAACAGGGCAAAACGGCAACGGTTTGAATCCACTTCCGATGAAAAGATCGAGGAAGTGGGTAGAGAAGGAGAGGAAATTAAGAATGGAACTGAGAGCTTGCCAGAGGAGGATACAGATTTAAAGATCCTGGCCCGGGTCTCCTCGAAGTTGGATCAAGTGCTTAATGGAGTCGAGGCAGCCATTTGTGCTTTTTTCCTGATGACCAGTGAGCGTTTAAGCAAACAAGTACTTACCTATGTTATTGCTTGAATTTTTAGAGTACATTAATTTATTTCATGCTCCTCGAATGGATCACTAGCTCTATCCAGAAGATCTTATTATTGCTTCTCTAAATCTGATGAAATCACAGCTCGAGGGCATTGTATACCCGTTATTTGAATCGTATCCGGGCGTTGGGAGATCAGAAGGTATTCACCATTCTTCTAATATCGAATCCTTAGAGTTGCTGATTCTTCGCGAATATCGACTCTAGATAATACTAGCAACACAAGCATCATGCTTAAGGCACTGGCCAACCCTCAATTAGCGCATTATATTGCACAGTTGACCCAACTGCTCACCATATTACTCCAGAAAGTCTATGATCTCATGCATTTGGAAGAGCTTTCCGACCGGGTCATTATTTCAATTGGGTTTATCGCCATCGGCCCCTTTTTCATCGACGATTCAACGTGCGAAAATGGGTTCCTTAAGGAGCAGAAGACCCTGGAACACTTGAAGCTGGTGGCCTTAGGACTGCTTCGATCTGTAAGTTTTTGTAGTTGGAGTAAAGTACCTGTGTTGATCTTGTTACGAATTCCTTTTAGATTTTCATCCGTTACCCAGAACAAAGGACATGGATATTGGAAGAAATCATGTGCTCCTTGATCAAATTGCCCAAAGTGAAGCGTAACCTTAGGAAATATACGTAAGCTTTACGGCTCCACTCGATTGCTTGTGTAGGGCTTTCTCAACTGATGTGAATCTCTGATGGTTCATTAGGCTTCCTGAGGGGAAATCTATACAAATGGTCTCGGCGCTTATATTGCAGCTAGTCCAGAGCTGTACGGAGGGTATTATGCGCACCTCGCTTTCACAAACTAGAAAGTCATTTTCTACCCTAAACGCGGACGAAGAGGGGGACAAGGCGGGAGCTGAGCATCTTTTGCCTGAACATGCAGAAAAAGTAAAGCTTGAAACCATTAGTTCTACATGAAAAAAGTCGTTATTGATGCCTCTGTTCACTATGGATTTAGTATGATCAACTCTGGAAATCTGGACTGGAGGCGGCCACTTCATGTGCTCGCTATGTTTTTCAGTTTTTCTTAACAAGGTAGCAGGGATATTGCCCTCGCATCTTCTCAAAGTGTACTAAGAATATTTTGCCTCTCCCCTCCCCCTCCCATCTTAAGGTGCTCTAAATCAAGCAAGTCCATGAATGAAACCGAGTATCGAGCACTGCTGGACAATTTTATAGAGGATGTGATTACGGTATTAAACTATCCGGAGTTTCCTGCGGCAGAGCTCTTCCTCAATATATTTGGGAAAATCATGGTATGCTCACCCTATTTATTCTTTTGTTCACCTCGATGCATGATTTTTTTTCTCACCCTAATCTCCGACAAAAGGTCAACTACATCGATGACAAGAAAATAGATAATACATCCAAGGGAATGGCACTCGATTATCTTGGCACGATATGCAGCCGTATCAAAAAGTTCGATTTCACTGGACCGCCTAAGGAGCCTGGCGCCTCTCCCCATCCCTCCGCAGTGAACCCCAGCAATGCTACACCACTTGCTTGGTTAGGCGAGGCTTACGACATCCCAATGGGAGAAATGACCGTCTCCTCTAATCACACCAAAGTGAAAAATTTGTGGGAGTGCCAGAATATAGTGTTGGATTTTCTGGAGTTTGCGGTCTCCCAAGATTCAGCTCTAAACGTACATTATTTATAATCCGACAAGGATTTTCCACCTGCCATTTAATGAAAGAAAATTGATATTTATTATTATGCATTTAGAGCGCTCGTTTTTTCCTCCTGTGCGAATGGGGTCATCAATACGTCAACGCCTGGAAGTATCTCGGCGAGAGCAAAGAAAATGAAGAGGTGACGGTTGAATCAAGGGAGATCAAGAGAATGGTAGAGGGCGGTTTACAAGCCTTATGGAGGCGCTCCTCATACCACGTGTCCTTTAATCCACTAGAGGCGACGTACGCATCTAATATATTCTCGTACATATTATGTTGACACTGATGGTTGTTTTCCAATGGAAACAGGCGACCCAAATTCGAACGACCAAAAGTCGTGACCGTCGCTGAACTCTTGGCTGCTCGACAAGCTCTCTTCCAGAGCTTTGATTCCATGCTCTCTCGCATTCTTGTGTGCTTAGAATCAAGTGTGATAAATTTTCGAACAAAGGCCCTGCGCGCATTGGGCCAGGTAGTAATGTCCATGCCTGCCCTTCTCAACCAGGTAGGCTCAGGAGTGCCAAGAATCTACAAAGTCTATAGCTTTACCCATTGTTTGCTTCATTTTCACTAGGCCAGTGTTCGACAAGCTATCGGCAAAAGGTTCCAGGATAGCTCGGCAGCCGTGCGCGACGCTGCGATCGAGTTGGTCGGCAGGTATCTTTCACAGCGTCGGGAGTTAACCCTTCACTTCTATAAGATCCTTAGCGAACGTATCTTGGTGAGTGGATGGGCTGTAAATAATTTCGTCGATCCTTGGCTAATGTTTCTTGGTGTCATCAAGGATACTGGCCCGAGTGTGCGGAAAAGAGTGATCAAGCTTCTTCGCGACATTTACATAAAAATCGAGGATCAAAACATGATGGTTGATATAGCCTGCAAACTGCTCCCGAGAATAAACGATGAGGATATACACGTGAAGGTTGGTATATGAAGCGATATTTTGGATGCCCGAGTCCATGTTTGATCGCCAATAACAAACTTCAACATGCCTTCCCCCCCCCCCCCAACATTAGGAGCTAGCCTTACGGACGTTTCAAGAAATCTGGTTCTCTCGTTTCTCGCCATCGAGTTTAGTCGAGTTTGGCGCAGAGAGGCGCGATATCGATTACACCGAAATGACGGATGAACGCAAAGAAGAGGTGCTTGAGAGATGCATGGCCATTGTTGGCGTTGCCGCTTCTCTCGGCCAATCGAGCAGCGAACTACTCTCCACCCTGATACGGCGAGTGCTCGCTAACACCGATGGCCGTCAGCGCGACATATTTTTCCATGTGTGCCAATGTATTGTTGACTGTATGATAGATCAACTGGTTGGTGTAGATAGCATAGCAGAAATAGAGGATCCAAACACCAAGGTAAACGTGGAAATCTGGTTGAAGAGGCAATGGCTAGTCATTAACTTGTTGATCTCTCCACCCATCAAGAGCATCGTCATCAATTGTATCCACACACTCTACCTATTTTGTAAAGCTTGCCCCCGTTTGCTCTGTTATCCGAAAAACCACTATAAATCGCTCGGCGCGTTTCTCAAGCGATCGAAAGAGGTAATGCGCTTTTGCGCTCGTCCTTTGATTCTATCTTGGAAGATGGTTCTCATTTCTGTTCTCCCTTTGGTTGTAGCCCGAGGAACAAAAGGCCGTTCTGTGTATCCTAAAGATTTACCAACAGGTCCTTGGGTCAATCACTAAACCGGATAGCCAGTTTTTTAAGCGCATCGAACAAGCATTAATTCAACTTCTCAACGATGGGCCGCAGACTGTAGGGTTTCTTGCTGTGCTTTGTTCTTGTCTTGGATTCTCGATGGCTAACCATGTATTCATTTCCAGATCTTGCTGGCAGCGGTGCACTGTCTCTGTATTGTAGCTGATAAATTATTACGAGACTATTCACGTTTGATAAACATTTTCAGATACTGCATCGGTAAACTTCAGGCTTCGCTTGTCTTTTTGCTTGAGCTATTTCCATGTTCTGATTCCCTCTTCATCCCCTCCTTCCCCCCTCTAGAGCAATTGGAGAAAGAAAAGCAGGCTCTGGTGGATGGGGAGTATATCAAGTCTCTGCGAATAGTCATGCGGACCCTCCTCATCGTCAGCTCCATATTCCAGCACTTGGACTTGGATAAATTGCGAGACGAGAATCCGGGTAGGTGTTTGCCTTTATCATTGTATAGGTGAGCCCACGGTCACTGAATCTTTAATTGTTTTTTCAGATCAATTTCTTCCGATGGACACTATTCACAAGGTAAATGGGATACTCATGTATCTGCTTGGCAATATGACATTGAACTCATGCATCGGTTTCGTGACATGATACCCAGGGGCCCTTGCTACCGAAGCTCTTTGACATCATCATCTCATTTGCCTCGGCCAATATCCACGAGACTGTCAAGGCAATCGCGATTCAAAGCTTGAGTAATAAGCCGCTTTCTCGACGTAACTGCACCACTCTTGGGTACTAATTCTGTCATGTTAGGCTTCCTGTTTCAATCGCATCCAACCCTAATGCTCGAGGATCCGAGTAGAGAATTAATGAATCGAGTGTTCGAGAAAGAGTCTACCGAGTTGAAAATCCAGCTTCTAAAGGTGTATAACGAATACCTTGTCAGCGAAATGAGAAAAGCAGACCCGGAGAAAAAAGGTGGGGAGCATCTGTGACGGTGATTATTGGGAGAATTCCCGTTGACTGGGATGAAATATGTAATAGAATCGAAGGAGGACAGCTGGACCGATCTGAGTGTTCTTATGGGCGACGCGGATCAGATGGTGGAGGCAGGGTAGGTGGCGTTTCTGCCATATTGGCTGTACTCGACTGACTGCATCAAGGATGCTTGCATTCTCTACAGGGTGAGCACGTCGATTATGCAGCTCTATCTTGATCAAATACTGGCATGTGTGTCCTCCCCCGACGCGAAACTCAAGGCTGCCGCGTTCGACGTCATGAGCCAAGTTGTGCAGCAGGGTCTCGCGCATCCCATTTTGGTGGGGATAAATAACTATTTTAACAGAGGTGCTAAGATGAAAAGCTCACGTGGGCGCTCTTTTTATCATTAGTGCGTTCCCACCATCACTGCTCTTGAAACAAGCCCCGAGGCCTACTTTAGGGAACAAGCGTTTCGCCTTCACTCCCACCTAAATTCAAAATACGGGGCAGTAATTCATGTTCGGAATGTCGAGTGCGTCAAGGCCGCCTACGCCTACCAGAAACAAGTCCGGGACCCGCATCCTGTTTTGGGTGAGTTACAATGCATAACCACGGCTCTGTCAGCCTCGAGGATGGGCTGACCCCTCTCCCCCCCCCCCCCCTTGATATTTTCAACGACTAGGGTACATATTAAGAAATGGCTCTGCCGAGGCGCTGTTGAATCCGATATATTCACTCTTTAAAGATAAAAGACAGCGACGGAACGAATTCCTCTCGACCCTCATCAAAATCTTCGATATAGATGTGAAGCGATGCAAAGAGTCCAACGTAAGTGTTAAAGGGGTTGTTAGAGGCTGGTTGGACATTTGATAGATTGAGTTCGTCACAATTAGATTGACGCGGATTTCTGCCGGTTTGTGGCGGAAAACTTGGCCTCGCTCGACTATAAGGTCCACGAAGAGGTGCTCCATGTGATTCATGGGGTAACAAGGGTCATTTCCGTGACCGGGATCACCGTGTTGCAGGCCATTAATCAACGATGTATCTACGCTGGTCCGGCCATGTTGCCTGAAAGGGCCGAGGCTCACGGAGGCTCTCAGGGCTCTGATGGACCTGCAATAGCGGAGGCGTCTCAAGTCTCGGCAAATGTGGGTGTTCCCCCCGAGATAAAAGGGCTGCGTGTTGAAGGGCGGGAAAATGGTAAGCAAGCAGACGGCCTAACTAAAGGGTAGAGATGTAACTTTTCTTTTCTCTTTGCTGTTACACTTGGCAGAACCGGTACTGTCGATCGTCGCTAAGGTCTCGGTTTGCATCACCATGTTAGTGTATCTGAGGGAACACCTCAAGGCCCTCTATGGGCTGAATGAAGCGTAAGTAATTGGGCGGATAGCAATGGGATTCTCCTTGGCCTTCTAAAACATGTATCCAATAGCAAATGCGAACAATTCAGCTCGGCAACGAGCTCTACCTTCAAAGATAAGCCTATCGCCCGACAGTCGAACACCTCGGCGGTTGTGTCGTGGGATCGTGCTCCTTATGTCACGAGACCATTGGCCGGCACCTCGGACATGGTCCAGCAGTGCTTTCTGGTACGGGCATGCCCGTCTTAACCTCTCTCGTCGCATGGATTAACTCGCCTCTATTTCATTGTTAGTTTCGCGAGCTGATGGCCACTTTCATATGAGCTGCTTTACCCGTCTCGTTTTGGCAAAAACAATCGCTTCAATATCCTTTTGGCCCGCCCCGTCAAATTGGGGAGGATTTCAACTGTACTCTTACCAGATCTATTTGCAAGAGATTGTCGCTTTTAATTATTTTTTTTTCTTTTGGGCTACTTCATATTTGTATTATATTTAATCCTTTGTCTTATAAACAACCCTTCTTTTGCACTCTGCAGCTAATGAAGACTCAGTCTTTGATCCCACTTGAATGGGCCCAACGAGCCAAATCAACCTCTGTGCCAGCAACACTCCATAGAGGAACGCTGCTTTATGGCCTTGTTCGTAAGCATTGGCAGCATTAAGAGGGCTTGCCGGCACTTTGATGGTTTTAGAGCGACAAAAGTCACATTCCGAAATTAGCAAAAATTGAAGCTATTTGTGGCTGGTGGGGCCCGCGACCCCCTCTAATATTACAGTGGCAAACTATATTATCGATATGAAATACATTCTACAACTTTCCCTCGATTTTACACCTGTACTAGAAAAGAAGGGTTGTCGGAGCCTCAAACGTCGTCGAAGATCGAATCGGGGGCCGCTCTATTGTCTCTGCCATGCCGCCGCGAGCTCCGATTCTCCCGACTCCCCCGCCTGACGGTGGACGACAGCGAGGAGAGATTTTCTGAGGAGGGGTCCCGTCGCACCCGTTGCCAGAGATTCGAAAATGCGCTTTTGGCGCTGTCCAGCCGGTTCTTCGCGTTGCGCCGCAAAAACCCGCCCTGCTCCGTCTCGTCCTCGAGATCCTCCTCATCCCCGCTGTATCGTCTCCATGGCGATGTGGATCGAGACGATGGGTTGGAATTTCCTGCCGGCGTGAAGGTAGGCGACTGATGCTGCGCCCCCGTTCTTGAAGAGAGAAGCTCGGATCGAAGCGAAGCAGCATCGTTGCAGTGCGCCGAGTTCTCGATGGCTATCCCACTGCGAGACGCCCGCTGATTCCGGCGAAGGCCATATTTTGAGCCGTAGATCTATTGTGGCCAATGGCTTAGTCAAGAGATAACCACACTAAAAAAATGGTATCCAACGATGCAAACCTCAAAGTTTCGCTCGCTGCCCCTACTGCGCCGGGTTTGGCCCGTGTCCGCAGCATTCCCAGCTCCAGTGAGGCGGTGCTGGGCCTCGGCGACAAGGCGGCGCCCCTCCTGCTCCTCAGGGCTAATCCCCGCCTCTGAGGCCGTCGCCTCATCGTCGTCCTCATAGCTCTTGAGGTAGCCAGTGTCGAAGAATGAGAGGACCTTGGAGTGGATGTTGAAAAGCCGCACCGTGGCGGGCAGGAGTACAATCAATGGCATCCAATTATTCAGGGTGGAGCCCAAAAAGGGGACAAGGTCGATGGCGCCCATGAACTAGTAGAAGCGATGGATGAATATGCATGCCACAATAAAAGCGGCTGTTTGATATCTACCTTCCAAAAAACGGTTTGCTGGGCCTTTTCATTGATCATATTTAAATAATTATAGCATAAGGGTGCCCTAAAGCAGAAAAGAAAAATAGAGCTAAGGATGCCACGCCACTATATGCAGATCCTGTGTTTTGGTATCGGGACTTACGTTAACCGGCAAAGATAGGCTCCGCAAAACAGCAAGCTGACGGCATCCGTGTGATGGTTGGGAACCATCAGGTAGTAATTGAACACGCGGATTTTGAACAGGGCTGTATAGCTAGTGATGCACATGTAGGCAACGAAGATGATCGAAAGAATCTATGTGGCGGCTTGAGTATTGGGCCAGATTCTCTTGAAAATGGTCGGCACCAACTCACCTCTACAATCCCGTACGCGAAATTCGCAGAGTTGATAAAGAGCCGCACGATGGAGAGCGCCGGGTTTAAGTTGAATGTCATTTCGGACCATATCAGCGCAACTGAGAGAAACCCGCAAAAACATGCCAGGCCGCGTTTGAAGAGTGGATGCAGCCGGATATACCACCACCATTCCAAGGCAGATCGCCACCGCGAAAAATCCGATCGAATAGAAGACACAAACACTCTAGGTATAAGAATCTAGTCAGCACCACTCCGATGGGGAGAGAGAGTGAGGAGAAGGAATGCGAACTTTTCAGGATTCTCCGCACTGGACAAAATATCTTGCAAGTGGTAAGCTCTGTTCAGGAGCCCCGTCCAGAGCCTAGTAGAAAACATCGGTTAGCCCCCACTCTGTATTCACACGTCAAGTGGGAAGGAGCTGCAGTTACGCTTGGCAACGGTCACGGATATTCAAGGCGCGTCGCATACGCCGATTTAGATTGGCCAAGTATTTCTCGTTAATCTCGCCGGGAATTTGCTCGCGAGCCACGTCGTCGTGTATGCGCGAGTCCATCGCCATTGGAAAGTTGCTCATCAAACGGTCGAGATGCAGACGTAGCGGATCTCCGTCATCAAGCTTGTTGGAAACTTGCAGAAGCTCCTATAAAACCAACCAAACACAAATAAGCACCAAAAGCTGGGAGACACAATCACAAATAAAAAAATTTTACGCTAGCAATATCAATCAGTTCTGCCTCGGCGTCCTCAAGTTCATCCTTCATCCGTGGTGCACGAATGTAGAGCTGTTTCAATTCGCGCTCAGTATTTGCCGACATCCAGAGCCGGCGAGGGACGTCTACAAGACCATACCCCATGAAAATGATCACCAAGAGTAAACCCCAGGTATTTGCCATGGCCATGACGAAGGCCAAGAGAGAGCCTCCATTTGCCCTGATAGTCAAAATAGGTGAATCCATACGGAACTCTAGCGCATAGAGAATGCCAGATTTCAGGAGTCTCTTGCGAAAATAAAAAATATTCTTACACTTTAGTCAATGTCTGGGTAACCACAAGATAGATCAAACCGAAGATCCCCAACGCCAACATGGCACCAAAATGGAGGAGTTGATCCTTCAATGAGCGCACTAACCGCGTTACAGTATTGAAATCGCCGCGATCGACAAAGGAGAGCGTGACTGGAATAACGAGCCTGAATTTCCCCCATGATTAACAAAGGGTGAATAGGATGCAGAAACGCTATGGCGTCTGATTTTTTAAAAAGAATAATAGGGATGAAAAATGCTCACCATGTTAAAAAAAATGAAATCCAATAGATAGTGCGCCAAGCAATTAGCAAAAACCCCTCGGAAACGAATGCAAACGGCTCACGACAAGATTCCATGCCGGATGACAGACATTGCCGATAAAGGCTCTAGAAATTAGAGGAGCGGTTTAATCTACTTTTCAAAAACCAGATCGATGTTTTGTGCGCTGAGATGCTTACCGATGTGAGGTCGATGGGCAGCAGGAGACCAATGCTGAAGGGAAAAAAGAATGCAACAAAGGATATCAGCAGGACATACCACGGAAGCTTTCGCGAGTCGCCGTAATAGAAGATTAATGAAGCGACGAGCGCGACAAGCACAATGGAGCCCACAATAAGTGGAACGGAAGACATCAAAGATAAAATGGAAAGCTTTTTACAAAGAGGAACAGGATAATGGCGGTCAATGAATCCAACGGGAAAACATAAAAGACGAGAGATCAGAATTCGTGTGCGTGAGAGGGATTAAGATCGCGTCGCTCGCTCGAGCGAATTGCTCCTATTTTCTTAGTATCCAAGAAATTTGCAGTGGAAAAAAATAATCTTTGGAAATTTTATTCGATGAAATGAGACTTATTAACGAGGATTATTAAATAGTATTTATCTTTTTGATCCACAAAAAGATGTAAGCAAAAAAAAAAAAAAAGAGGAGTGGAAAAAATAACAAACGACACTCAATTAATATAGTCCAAAGCTACGAAATGGGGATCCCATCGTAGGGAGGGAAACATGAAATATAAACATTTTAAAAAGGAAAAAAAAAAATAATAAAAAAAAAGGGGGGGGTTGAGGGGGGAATAGCGAGATATTGGTCATCAGAGCACAAAATATTGAAAGTCCCTGCACATTCCAAAGATAAATGGCATTTTAAATAGGGTTATATATCTCCTCAATCCAGGTCTTCGTCGGATACAGGGTCTTCAACGGTTTCCAGTTCTCCGGCTATAAATTCGGATTGCGACGTGTCACCACCTTCTTCTTCACCTTCCTCGTCCCCCTCCTCTTCATCCCCC
The DNA here is from genome assembly GCF_041956535.1 of Calcarisporiella thermophila. Classification (NCBI taxonomy): domain Eukaryota; kingdom Fungi; phylum Calcarisporiellomycota; class Calcarisporiellomycetes; order Calcarisporiellales; family Calcarisporiellaceae; genus Calcarisporiella; species Calcarisporiella thermophila. Next base: position 297,309 of record NW_027192197.1, read on the forward strand.
TCATTATTAGCAAGCGCGCCCGCCTCGATCACCTCGCCTCCAAGGATGTTTTTGCCCGTCATATCTCCCGTCAAGCCGTCATCCTCCACCTCCTCCTCCAATTCTTTGAGATCTAACTCACCTGCCTCGTCCAAAGCATGGGAGGCGGATCCATCCTCATGGGTGGCATCCCTGACGTCCGGCTCCTCGTCATCTCGATGATAATCGATATCGTCAGAGGACTTATCGTTGAAGTATGCGCTTGCACCCTCTAGCTGATTGGATGGGCTGTTCTCGCTCCCTCTCTCTACCTCGTCTTCCTCTACCTCATTTTCCGCCAATATTGCATCGTTTATCGAATCTTCCAGCTCAGATTCAGTTGTGGAGGTGGTTTTATCAGCCTCCGCATCATCGACACGGTCTATGTGGGCAAAACCTTCGGAATCGGGGTTCACTTCCTGGCTGATGGGCGCACCCACCCACCCCATCTCCTCTTCCACCGGATCTTCAAGCTCGTCCTCGGCCGTTGAATTCGCTTCTCCAAGTGAACCCTCCCTAGCGCCGTCGAGGCTCACCGCCTCATCCTTCGTCTCCCACGCAGGGTTGCCGAGTGGTTTCTCTTCAGTCGAGACGGGGTTTGCCTCATTCACCATTTTATCGCCGGCTGCAGCATCGCCCGTGCCCCCTTGGAGATTGCGGAAGGCAAGCGCATCGCCATAATCCGGCATGCCCCACCTCCGCATTGCATTTAACTCCTGCACCGACTTGGCTCCCGCCCAGATGCGCATATCGCGCACAAAACAGCGCAAGCTTCGTTCCTGCGGCCAATCGTCTTGGTACTGGGTTGTTTCGGGCTCCGCATTGGCGATCCAAAAGCCACTGACGGTGCGATCGCTTTGTAGAGTAGGGAGCGCATCGGTGTGGAGGGAGGACGCCTTAGCGCCATCCACCACGAGAAGGATCTCCTTTTCCCTCGGATTAATGGTGAGTGCGAAAAAGTGCCACACGCCGTCGTTGACCGTGTCGGATCTAATTGCATAGAAATACATACAGTTTGACATCAGACGATGGCGTGACATTCTCGCAAAGCGACCAGAGATGAGCCGAGTGCACTTACCTATTACGTGCGACGACCTCGTTCATTCCGAGCGGGAATACCGACACGCGGAAGCCCATCCCGCCCTCAGGGTGCTTTTTGCTCTTGCGTGCTTTCCGGCTCTCCAAGGCCAGCTTGAAGCCTTTGCCTTGGATCATGAACGCAACTCGATTTAACTCGGTGGGCACGTCTGCGGGGATATACATCCACCAGGTTGCGGTGAGCTCACCGCCGTCCAGTTTGAGGGGGGCGGGCAGGAACGCAAATGACCGCACCCCGTCCAGGTAGAGGGACGAGAGGGGCCGGTCGTCGGGGGCGGCGGCGGGGCAATTCTCGGTCCCGTTGAGGCGAGGATGGCAGAACTTGCCGTCGCTCGTGAGCCCAACAAGCCGATTCTCCGAAAGGTCGGGGAGATGGGTGATGGGCGGAGTGAGGGCCGCCGAGGGATTCATGATCTGGGGCGACACCATGGGCCAATGCCCCACTAGGCCGCTGGGATGGCGGGGTTTCTCCAGCAGCTCACAGTCGGCGTCGCGCGGCGCAGCGCGATCAGGGTATTTGAGGAACCGCCTTGCCTCGCAGAAGAAGCTGGTTGCCACGCTCTCTATCATCGCGGGGGTCATTCCGCGCAGGAGATTCACCCGGGCCGCGCTCTCCCACATGTGCACGGCGTAGTTGGGCTCGAATCCGTAGCTCTTTTCAAGATACAGCTGGCGCAGCCCATTCTTGTCCCAGAGGGGCCAGTAGAACGCGTTGTGGGGAAGCACGGTGATCTCGTCGGGGAACTCGCGCGACAAAATCCCCGGCAACTCTGCCGAGTGATAATTCCACCGCGATTGGTCGAAATATTTGTAAGTGACGTACCACCGCTGGAGATAGGCGGCGTCCGGCCGGGCCAGGATGACACTATTTCCGAGGCCTCCGCCGTCTCCGGCGGCATCCCGGCCCATCACAAAGGTATAGTTGAGCAGGTCGTCAAACCCCCGAAGGCTGATCACATCCAGATCAAGGTAAATGCCGCCAAACTCCATGAGCACGCTCAGGCGCGCAAGGTCGGCACGCTCCGCATAGTGGAGCACGGGGCGGCCAAACACCTCCGTAGGGACGTCGATGTATCTTAGGGTGAGCATATGCCTTGCGCGCTCGAACCACTCCCCCTTAGGCGGATAGTGGTAGTGCAAATATATCTTGTCCGGGCGAATGCTGTCGCGGGCCGATTTCACCGCGAGATAATACTCCAGCATGAATGCGGCATCTGGGGATTGCAGTCCGAATATAAAATGGACGATTTTCGGGATGGATGAGGAGCGCGTGGGGCGAATGTCCTTGAGCGCGTGCGCCTCGCGCACCTCGGGGGGCCAATCTTGCTCCCGGAGCTTGCCAGGACTATATGCGGACGGGGTTTGCGTCTGGAATGTGATCCGCGGCTTTTTGCGAGCCCGATGATCGTCCTTGGACACCCCAAAGAGATGCCACAGAATCACAACCGCAATCACCAGCATCAGCAGCGTCCTCTTGGTGCTGCGCCTTGCGGGCGGGAACATGGCCATCTTGTTTTGGATACTGGGCGACTTCATCGCATTCAATCGCCCAGCTTTTTCTCTTGAGGAGAGTGCGAGAGAAAAGCGAGAGTGGAGAAAGGGGGGGGGGAGAAAGCAGATGGGAAGGATTGGGGGCGGAGGAAGAGATGCAAGGGGGCCAGCGAAAGGCGAAAGCAAAGGAAGGGGAAAGGGCGGGCCCAAACAAGACACAGCGCAATGCGAAAAAAAGAACAGTTCAATGGAACGGGAGGAATATTGCCTGCCTCAGGGTGAGGAGGAGCTGGGTCAACTTGTATTTAATAAGGTTTGATAATTGAGCGATGTATTTTGGAAAAATTTTCAGGTAATTTACCTTGTGGCCAGTTGTTTGGCTCGGAACCTGTCCAAACCTAGAGCGGTTGGGATGGGCGAGGATTTTCGTGGGAGGGCTGGAAATCAAGATTAGGTCATTCCGCCCGAGAAAGCCGGCGGGCTTCGAGAAGCTCGCAAGCCGCCTTCCTCAATTTGCGCTCCCACAAACAAGAAAGATTTGCACAAGGCTAGCCTAGAAGCAGTTAGGCGGCTAGGCAGCCGTTTTATTAAATCCTCCCCCGCCGTCGGACAAGCTTCATCCCCGGGCCATCCTCCCCCGGAGCGTTTGCCCTGGGTCGCCTAGCTCTGCGGCCGTGAAGGCGAGATCCACTGGGCGCTGGCCCGTGCCGCCACAAGCCTCACGAGCACATCCATCTCTCCGCTGCGGGCACACAGCTCCCTAAAGCGGCCGCCGGGCCTCCTGATCAGCTCGCACGGCGGCCCTTGCTCCACGACCCGCCCTTGGTCCAGCACAAGCACTCGGTCATAGTCGATGACGGTCCGCAGTCGATGGGCCACGCATATCACCGTCACGTCGTGCAGCTCCTCCCGGATGGTGCGCTGTATCTTCAGGTCCGCTTCGTGGTCGATGGAGGCGGTCGCTGTCGAACGGGAGCGATTAATATGCATGCATGGCAATAAACGCGCATATGCACTGTAGAAAAAGCTACCTTCGTCTAATATCACCACATTTCTTCGATGGACTAGGGCCCGCGCCAAACAGAGAAGCTGTCGCTGGCCCACGGAGAGATTCCTGCCCCCCTCCGTGATGGGATCCTCAAGACTGCGTATCACCTCCGCGCCATCCGATACCGAGGGGGCGGCATCGGGGCCATCATCCAATGGCTCGGATGCCACCAGATGGGCACGACGCAGCGCCGCCCACAGGGTCGCGTCGTCATGCACGCCAATTGGATCCAATTGATACCGCACCGAGCCGATGAACAGCACGGGATCCTGTGGAATGTGGGTAAGCGAGGAGCGCAAATCTCGCAACCCCATCCTCGTGATGTCTAGGCCGTCGATTAGAATCGTGCCCGACTCGAGCTCAATCATTCGCAAGAATGAAAGCGTCAGCGTTGTCTTGCCGCTTCCCGTGCGGCCTACTATTCCTATCTTCTCCCTCGGCTTAACATGGAACGATATGCCCTTGAGCGCGGGCGGATGACTCGGGAGATACCTTACGGTAAGCTCTCGAACCTCCATCTCGCCCTGCTGAGGCCAGTTGGACGGGGGACGAGACTCGGGCACGATGGGCGGGGCCTCGGGCTCCAGTTCGGAATACTCCTGAATTCGCTCCATGGTGTTCATGCTGATCTCCAAGTTGGTCACCCACAGCATCAGATACATGATTGTGTCTGTGAACGTGAACACGAGCGAAAGTGCCATCCCAGCCCATCCCGCATCCAAATCCTCCCTTATTAGCAAGAAGATGGCCGTTCCAAACGCAATCAGCCCCCCCAGGGTATAGCATCGCAGCGACAGCCACCGATTGGCCGCCCAGAAGTAGAAGAACATGCGGTTGGACGTGTCTATCCGAGCGAGGTTTTCCGCGCAGAAGCGCGCCTCGGCTGAAAACGCCCGGATGGTAATGACCCCCGCCAGAGTTTCTCCCAAGTGGGAAAAGATGGGAGAACGCATCGTAGAGTCGAGTCGCTTAAGCTCACGCGAAGCACTGAGATAAACGTTGCAGATATAAAAATAGCCACATGTGATGATCAATCCGGGAAGGAGGAAGGAGGGCGCCACTATCGCGATGACCACCACAATCGAGAGACAATAGGACGCCTCGTCGATGAAGACGGAGAACTCCTTCATCATTCTGTCGAGCCCTACATATCAAGAAATAGCTCAGGGTAAGCGGTTGCCATCAGGGAATTTGTACGTAGAACTTGAGGATGGGAGTATGGAGGTATGCATGGAGACCATCACCTTCAATGTCTTTAGAGAATCGATTCATTATCCGGCCGATGGGGGTCCTATCAAAAAACTGGGGCGTTGTTCTCATCACGCTCTTCAACATTCGCGCATGCATCGACCTCGAACAGCGCAGCGATCCCCAAAACATAACTGCGAGTCTAACCATGAACAAGACCACAAATGAGAGCACGAAAACAGCTGTGGATAACAAAGGTTCAGACTGAGTGTCAAACTCTCAGAGCAAACGTTCTAAACCAGATACACAATACCATAGATCCCAACATAATAATTGGTATCGACTCGCCCCGTGTCTATCTTATCATAAGCTTTCGCCCATATCCGCAACCAATAACTCTCGCCAAGACGCATTAATTCAGCTGTGCCCACGTTCAAGAATACAAACGCCCAAAAAATAGTGCCCCCAACCTCCCTTAAAAACGACGCGTAGACGCGCCAGTCCACCCTCCCCTTGGCTCTCTCCTCGTCTTTGACGAGACGGCCATCAGCCGTGGAGGATGGGATGCCGGCACTATTGGAATCAATACTTGCCTCCAAAACTCCACCGGGGTTTGTCATGGAATTTGCCGCAACTGCATGTGGAGACTCACTTTCGATACTTTCGAAAACCTCCTCCCTTATGAGCTCCTCCCCTAACCACCCCGAACATTTCACATGCTCCGGAGTGCCGTCTGCTACCACGCACCCTTGATTCAACACAACTACCTTGTGGGCGGCCGAAAGACAAAGCCTCACTGCATGCGTCACCAGAATGCATGTGCGGTCTCGCATCAACTCGCCGGTCAAACATCGTGTGAAGATCCACTTGGCAGTATGAGCATCTACTGCAGAGAGACAATCGTCCAAAAGTAGATGGGAAGCACGAGAGTAAATGGCGCGTGCCAGCGCAATACGTTGCTTCTGACCACCAGAGAGCGTCACGCCCTTTTCGCCAATCTCGGTGAGGTCTCCGGCTTCGAAAATGCTCAGGTCGGGTCCAAGTCCACATACCTCTATCACCCTTTGATATCGCTCTTCCTCCAGAGCAGACCCAAAGAGAATATTCTCTCTAACAAACAAAAAAGTTGACATTCCACTCTATCGAGACGATCCAACCCAAAAATTGGCTTTTCATTTACCTAATGGTCGCATTCTGTAGCCATGCGGTTTGTGAAACATATGCGACTACCCTAGGCGGCAAAAACACTTGACCCTCAACCCTATTCATCTCGCCCAGCAGTGCAAGCAACAGGCTGCTCTTTCCGCTACCTGTCGGCCCAACCACGAGCGACAGCTTTCCAACGGGAAACTCCACACTGAGCTCCCGAAGTATAAATCGTGTTGAATCATGTTCATCAGCGGCTTCTGCTCCACCAGCCCAAGGATGGGGTCCCTTTCGTTTGCCCTTTGGCCCTTTCCAAACAAAGGTTGCGCTTCTAAATCCTATCTGTGGCCCATCCTCTCTCGTCGGGTCGACACTGCTCGCATATTTTTGCGTCTCTTCCTCTGCCAGAAACGCTTCCACCCTCTCAAGAGACACTAGAGTTTCGACCACACTCTGAGCAATCTCGGGCAAATAGTCAATCGGCTTCTTGAGCAAATTCAGAAGAAACAGGGCCGTGAACGCGGTGGAGGCAGTGAGATCGAAGCTCGCTATCATGGTATAAGTCGCAAAAGTGGCCACCGAGAGGAGCGCAGGGCTGGACCACCACAAGGTTGCAGAAAAAACCAGAAGCCTTAAATTACGAGCCTAGAAATCGAACATTAAATCCGTAATAAGTGCACTAGTGCCGCCCTCCTCAACATACCCATTGCTGCAGTTCCAGCCTTCGTATCTCGGTAACGCGCCGCGCGAACTCCTTCTCCCAAGTGAAAATTTTGATGATACGTATGCCTTGCATGATTTCGTTTAAAAGGTTAAGTCGCCGATCGGTCAACACCTTTTTGTCGTTCTCGATCTCATAAAACTTGGCAGAAATCCAGAAATTGAGGGGGAGCAGGAGTAAAAGGACCCCGACACTAGCAAGAGCCGGCCAACCAAGCAGCACATAGAGTGAGACCAGAACCCCTAGGATTTGGATGGGGAGAAGATAGAGGTGGGAACTGAAGAGAGTCAAGTTGGGGTGTAACATTAGCGACACTTTCAGTATAAGCAATAGACAAAAAAAGCAATGCGAACATCCTACATGTAGGCAAAAAGCTCACTGATATCCATGACATCCGTATTTATCAAATTGATGACACGTCCCTGGGTAGCACTCTCACTTCTGTTATTCATGTCTTCCGCCTCATTTGTATTCTCCTCCGCTGAAGCTTCTCTCATATCTCGATGGGCTTCAGCCATATCTTTGCGTCGCAAGGCTTTGGCATAAATTTCCCCAATCAAGAGTGCGCGCACTCGTAAACAGAGACGTCGCCCAATGTAATAGGTTCGAGACTGAGTGACGGTGGTCAATACAGTCGAGACGAGCAAGCCCACTGCGCAGAGGAAAGCTATCTCTCGAGATGTATTGTTGCGGTTTTCCAAGTGTAAGAGAATTTGTTTGAGAAGGGCGGCTGGAATCAGAGAAAAAAACGCCCAGAGGCAGGCCCAGATAGCCTGGAGAAATATTGGAGTGGAAAAATGTTTAAGTATGGCCTTGATCAGAGATCGGTTTTGTAGCCTGCCTTAGTCAGATATTCTTAATGAATGCAACAGAGGGAGAGAAAGTGGGGAAAAAAGCCTGACCTGAGTTTGCAAAAGCGCTCACAATTTGGGATGGATTTATCTGCCTCATCCAGATCCCAGACATCCTCCACCTCTATTGTCTTTGTTTGACCGAGCCAGAGCAGAGGACTAATCCAGCCGAGCATTAATATCGAGGTTATCGAAGCGTTTGATTCAGGGCAAGGAATAAGACCCTAAATAGAGCATTAACGGATGTGGTTTGACCAAGGAAGAGAGGGACAAAAAAAAGACTACCTCCTTATTTTTGGTATCCACTTTGCTCGAATTTGGGGTGATAAGTTCTAAACAACAAAGAATGCATAGTATTATGAACCCAACGGTCTCTATCATTGTGGTATTATTTGGATGGATAAAGGCAGATCGAAACTGGAGATAGGATATAGGTACGAATATGAAGAATAGGCCCGAAAGGGCGAAGGAGAGAAATGGTAAATGCCTGTGGGCCAAACTAAGCAAGCATGCGATCATGGCTGCAAAAAGCTAAAAGTTTGATAAAGCATAGAAGCCATTTAAGGGCATTCGGATGATGTGAGAGCAGAGAGCGCAATACACTTTGACCTACCCATAAGCTGCTCCTATAGAGGCTTAAAATCATCCAATATTGATCTTCGGTTTTATATTTCATGCAAAACTTCACCATATCTAACGTGAATATCAGGGTACAGAGCAACGCTCTTATTACCCGCCGCCAATACTCATACCCAGAACTGGTAGGATGCTCAAGATAATTATTGTCATTATGGTTTGGATCCAAATCGTCCACATCACAATCTCTGGCCAGCGGTTGATACCCTGCCGGAGGAGAAGAAGTCTTTGCAACTATCCGCTTTGATATATAGAACAGCACCATTATTCCAAGGTAAAAAAGAGATAATGCTGCCGAAAGACTTCAAGAAGATAATGCTGTTCAATATAAGCCCCCCTAATAATATCAGAAATCCAGCTGTCCACATACCTTTCGCGGAAACATGGAGTGAAATCATTTTCGACCCAGATAGGCTCTGCTGGGCACCAGGGAAATATTGAGTACATTATTTTCAAAATACAACTCTACAAAATCTTATGAAGCCGGAATGCTGAAGCTACGAAATGGTTAAGTAGAATCGAGATAAACAGGAAAAAAAAACGGTGTCATCTATTGTAAGAGAGATTCGAGCATCCGGTTAAATATTCTCATAGAAAAGGATCTGCTATGTTATGTTTCGAGATCGAGGTACGAGCATGAAAGAAAAAGGGTTTCTTTCACTCAAAGAACGCGAACTTATGAGTCACTATTTAATAAACCTAAACGGGCAAACTAAAGTACCTCCAGAAAAATTTGGCACCTTCATACTTTTAATAAATTGACTATATTTCCTGAAAGTTTACTATTACAAATAAATATTGTTTATATTTTAAAACTAACTGTGCCTGCTTTCAAGAGGTTCACAATATTGATTAATTTGTTTGCAACTTTGCAGGGATATAGCGATTTATTATGAACAATGAAGAGGGACAATTTTGACCGGTATAAACCAGGGTTGATTTGTACCCATGTAATTCGACATCTTAAGGTGCCTATGGCTCTAAAGTTGCTCTACATTTTCTGTTAACCATACTCTTATTTATTGTACAAAATAAGCCCTATGCCTCGAATCACTCCAAGTAAACTTGCTCGCGCATCCGTCCTCTTCGAAGAGGGTTATTCAACACGCGAAATTGCCGCCCGAGAAGGCATTGGAAAAAGTAGCGTGGCAAGAATACTCCAGAATAAAGAGAATGCACCAAATAATCCTCCAAGAAAGAGAAGGGGTCGCCCACGCAAATTATCCAACCGTGGTGAAAATATATTATACGGAAGCGTGGCGACATGAGAGTGTAAGAACTCAGTCAAGGCACAAGAACTTTGGAACGAGACGACTGAGGAGGTTATTTCCGTGAACACTGTTCGTGAAGCCTCCATCGTAATGATTTTGTAGCTAGGGTCAAGAGAAAAAAAACCTTTCTATCGATAAGGCATCGCCTTAGGAGACTGGCATTTGCAAAGAAATACAGTAATTGGACCGTTGAAGATTGGAGCCGTGTCATTTTTTCCGACGAGTGTCAAATACGTATCTTCGGGAATGAAAGGCGAGAGTGGTTCTGGAAGAAACGTAATGAGCCACAGCAAGTGCGTCATATACAGCCAACCGTCAAAAACGGCGGTGGAAGCATTATGATGTGAGGATGCAAAACTTCATATGTCATTGGAATGTGGAGCATGTCGTATAATAGAAAATCTTAACGCTGAGTGTTATTCAAGAATCCTCGACACAGAGATGCTAGCCACGCTTCAACTGAATAATCTCAGCAAACAAGAAATAGTATTTCAACACGACAATGACCTCAAGCATAAAGCCAAACTCGTTGATCGATGGTTCGATAAAAATCAAGTCCAAGTTCTCGATTGGCCTTCACAATCTCCAGATCTCAACCCCATAGAAAATTTATGGGCTGAGATAAAGGGACATCTGAGGAGCAGATTCCCTAAGATAACGAGCCAGGATGATCTGTGGAAAAAGGTGAATATTTTATGGGAGTCACTCACTCAGGAGGATTGTTTGAAGTTGATCCGCACGATGCCAGAACGGATCCAAGCCATTATTAAGGCAAAGGGAGGATAACTGAGTGGTAGTCGGAGAGCAGTTTATTTATACAAATTATTGAGTATTCATTATAATGCCCACGTAAAAGAAAGAGAATAAAATGTTGGCACCATGTAAAATCTCTATATCTGGATTTAAGAAATTTTCCGAAATATATTAATATTTCACTTGAAGAGAATTAGTAAAGGGTATTCAGATGTATATGAAATGCTAATAGCGTAAGTGGGCTTTTCAAATATTCTATTGTTATTTATACTGGCATTGTTTGTAAAGAAATATTTAAGTAAAAATTTTAAGGGCCCCAAATTTTTCCGGAGATACTTTATATACGTCAGAAATTAAAAAAGCTAGTGCTTTGCAAATTGCTAAGAGGAATTTGACGTCGGTTATTGATTCAAAACCATTTGTGGGCAATTCGATTGTGATTAGTTCACTCATAATAAAAATCGTTCCTGGAAGCGGTTGGATTATGTTTATTATTTAATGCCTTGCGTATACGGATTTGGCTTTAATGCCTTTGGACAAATCACAGGTGGAAATGAGAGCACAGTTATATCGCCTCCCAAGGAGATGACTGGATTTGAAAAAGTGCTGTTTGCATCTTGGGAAATGGTTGCAGGCGTGATTAGAGACCAAGGTAGATTTGGCAAACATATCTAATTATTATGTGTAGCTGTATATCTTAAGACTTGATGAATATCAACGGTAGAAAATGAATCCAAACTCTTCATGTTGGGCTTCGACTATAAGCGCAATTGCCGGTTAAATGAGCCCCGTCCGCTAATGGAATTCAAACACATCATTGCCCCCCTTCGCTGCTATGGAGGATCTCATGTGGAAGGAGTTTTGGACGCGTCAGGCTGTGTATGGGAGCTCGCTAATAAGGAAATGGAGGCTGTCCTGGTCATGGAAAAATGTCGCGATGTCGCATCGACGAGGGAAAACGTTACAGGAATTGATGGTAATTTTTAGAAAAGTGTCGCGACAGGATATCCCCGATACTGATGCTAAAAGACTCTATCTTTTGCTAGACAATGGTGAATTGTGGACGTGGAAGCTTGGCAATAGGACGCCGATACGCAAGAAATTAACCCCATTGGGAGATATTCCTCGGTTTACCCGAATAGAAGCAGGCGACGAACACTTTTTGGCTCTTGCGGAAACGGGTGATGTCTACGTTTGGGGTTCCAACCGCTTTGGCCAACTTGGAATTGCCCCTGCCGGCCAGGAGCCATATGAGCGCCCCACTCCCCTCGAAGCCCTTCAGGGAATTCCGGTAGATGATTTTAGCTGCGGCTCGTTCCACTCGGCTGTGATTGCTCAAGGAGAACTCTATACGTTTGGATGGGGTCAAAAAGGCCAACTGGGGCATGAGGAAACTGGGGTCCAGGTCGTCCTTCTCGGAGATGAAAATGGGGAAGAAGAGGAAAAGGAGTATGAGGTGAAACAGATTACGTGTGGAAGCGAGCATACCGTTGCCTTAACGCGGGACGGCACGGTGTGGGTGGCAGGGTGGAGTATGTGCTGGCAACCTATCTGCATCCTTCAACATTATCATGTAACCATTGGTATACACTAACTTAGATAAGTACGGGCAGCTGGGTCTCGCACCAGAATCGGGCGGGGACACGGCTTCGGTCACTGGCAATGAACACTTGACATACTCCGAGGCTGGAGAGAATGAATCCTCATATGAAAGAAAATTCAAGCCACTCTCCATAGAACCATTCGTTAGCAGAAGAGTAACTCGGTGTTTTGCTAGCAATTGGAATACTTACATCGAAATGGGATAGCCTCAGTTTGGATTCAATAAAATTGGTCATTGTGTAAATTGGCTTTCATTAATCACAAGATTTACACCTTAAAATGTTGTCATTTTCTCACGCTGTACCTTGATTTCATCCCCCGGCCAAACGATTTCTGAGATCTACGCCATTTTCTATTTCGCGATTTTGGCCACCATGCTCATTGGTTTTAAATTGAATGGATAACTTTTCCTAGACCCGTTCTCTTAGGTTGCTCACCCGAGAGATTCAGGTGAAGACCCAGGACACACAGACCCGGGGGTATTTATTGATTGATTGCCGAAGAGTGTGTTGAAAAAAAAAATAAGAAAAGCACCACACTAGCCTTTCCCTTCTTTTTCCACATCTTTACCCCTTACACGTTCATACCTCAGCAAAAGGAGAAATAGAGTGAACTCGCTGGACGAGGGTCGAGACTTCCCATACTTATATTTACTTACATGCTTTGATATCCATAATGTCTACCCCCTACACAACAAGATGCATCCCCACCGCTCTCATTAGTTTGACCTACTTGGCCATTGGGACCGCGTCTATCGTCGGTCTTGTCTTGCGACGACGTGAGATAGAAATGTGGCTAGAGATGTTCTCCATTCGATCTTTCGGGTGGTATGTTCTCATCGGCATTGCCTCCGCCATTACGGTGGCCGGCCTAGTCGGCTTTGTGGGGGCCATTATTGTAAGAAAAAGATGTCAAATGCTTTGACAAAGTTCTAAGGTTCCAACCAACGCTCTAATTTGTATTTGCTTTATTGCTGCTGTTAGAAATCCCCTGCCATGGTTCGAGCCTTTGGCTACGTAAACTACATCACTTCGATTCTCTGGCTTGGTATTAATGCCGCCATCGTTGCGTTCCTACTGGTCCATCGTGATGCGGTCAAGTCAGTATGCACCTCAGGGAACTCTTCGCTTCTGAGCATGGAATCCAACGGGGGCTCCCCTGATAAACTTGGGCAAGCATGTGAGAATAGCGCCAAAATCTTGATTGCCATATTTGCGGTGCTTGGGGTGATGGGGTTCTTTACCTTTGTAAGTGCAGTCATGGCGCTATTCCCATACCATAAGAGCTAATCTTGTCTCGTCATAGATCTTCTTCGCGATCATGGTCCGAGGATGCTATATCCGACTGACCAGGTCAGTGGCCACCAAAGCTCAATCTTTCTTTTGATACATTTCTCTTTTTCCATCCATTCTCTTTCGCTACCCAACCCATTGTATTTACTGCGATGCTTCATTCACCCTCATTTCTTGTTCTCGATACTTCTATTTCTCCACATTCCCTCATTATTTGCGATACATTTCTTTCACTTCACAATCATTTGCGATTGAAATGATACTCCTGTTTATACGGGGAGAATCCTCTGGTCTCTTTGGGACATTTTACTCGATGTGCGCTTACAAATTTTTTGAGCTTCAATACCATAAGATCATTAATTAAAGATAGCCCCACGTCCTGAGATTAAGAGCCTGATTTCAGATCTATTAGCATTTTTTTTTTCATATTCAGGTTTATTGGCGAAGAGAAACATTATTCATTTCGGGTCATCATGGCTGGTGGTTCGTGACTCATGATGCAAGTGATATATACAGCTAGCTTGGTTGAACCCCTTAGTGATCATGCTATGAGATCAAAAGTCAGAGAGTTAATTACCCAACACCCACCGCGGCTCCAATCTCTCGAAATTATTGCCATCCTTTTCGTTGGTGAATTAAAATGGTGTATTACCAGTCTCCCTATGTCTATTCATCAAAAAGGCTAGCTAACGGCTGACTTGTCATCTCCAGCCCTCTTTCCAGGGTAGCGCTATAAGCGATATCAGGAGAATTTTATCATTTTTTTATCTTAATCCGTCCCGAACCATACACAAACTTTGCGAAGAGGAAGAATTTACTTGGAGATGGCTAGTCTTTTTTTTTCAAAAATCTGCATCAGCCGAAGTGAGTTATCGCAATTCCGTAATATTTAAGGAAAGGATTTCAACCGAGAAATGAGTGGAGAATAAACTCCTCATCTGCAAATTAGGATATGGTTAATTTGCATAGAGTTTGCGTATTGGGTCACGCATCGAATCTATCGCCAAAGCAGGTGATGCTTGCCATGATTTGCCCGAGGTGCTCTTTGACGATTCCTGGCCAATATTATTAAAACAAGGGTGTAATTGATTTCCGTCAAGCTTCACCATTAAATACCCTTATCCTTATTTTCACGCCTCCCATTCGTATGGGTCGAGAACTCGCTGTAGCTAATTTTATTTTTGCCGTATATTGTTACTAGCCCTGCTCTTTTCACAATATCTCAATATGGTGGACGCATTTGGATCGAAAGACTGCATATACAAAACTAAGGGAATTCGTACATGACAAATTGTAAAATTCTTTATTATCCATTAGCATTAGTAACATCTAAAGATAGTTGTATATATTTCTTGACTTGACGTGGGTTTGGGTGATGCTCCCCTCTCCCCTTAGTTTTCAGGAGCTGTAAATAGTCCGGGGGGATGAATCCTGGGATCAATCTTATCTCCTGCACAAATGCAATGGCAGAACATAAAATGACAATGGGTGAAAGGACCAACTGCTTTTCCGTGATTTGCACAAGGACGAGTGCACGGAGGGTGACAACCCTTGCCCGTCATACATATCTTCGGTACTAGTATATTACCGAAAAAATATGGCGTGAGTTGAGCCATGGACAGATTCATAAAGGCAAGTAGGATCATTAATCTAAATAAGGACTCCATTTGATAAAGAATAAAAAGATGGAATATAATCAACAGCAAACACAAAATAACCCCCACACCGTTCTTTATAATAATTGAACGTTTGAAAGTTTTGAATCTTGGACCGGGACGTAAGCTGTGCTTGCCCCTTGACGTACAGACCCTAGACTCGGATTTTTTTTTTCATTTTTCATTCCTATTTCTTCCACAGGATATAAAAGATTTTGAAAGATTATTGCGGTTCTGGGCATTGTATCCCAGGTATTGTTACTGAAACTCAATCTTGTGTGTAAAAGTGAAAAAAAGGGTAATTTAATTTAGAAGGGGATAAAAGATGAGTTGTGTATATTTCTTTACTTATGTGTACGCCACGGCTTGATTATCATTGTAGCTGGCATAGCTCATACTCGACCGTTTGAAGAAATGGTTCTGGTGCATAATAATATACCCCTGGAAGAGTAAAATGCATTGTTGATAGGTGCAAGAGAGGAAGCAAACAACGCCTTACACTTACCACCCCGAATCTCTCTCCCAGCTTAGCAATACTTCCTCAACCACCGATTTGCTAAACGTTTTTCCCAGCTTCCTCTGTTTCCTTTCAAGCTTCATCTGCAGTTTATAAATTTCTAATTTTTTTCTTTTCGAGTTCATACCTCATGTCAATTTCTCGTCTACGTAAACGTAGTGAATCCATAAAAGCCTTTGTGTAGGTGAGCAAGTTGGTAGTTTCACTGCGCCCTATACACCCACCCTTGGAAATTTATACCGGATAAGTAATGGGGCTTTGCTTGGAAGCGTTTTCCATATTGGGCACTCTATGAAGGAGATCACCATTGAAAATCAAGATTTGGCAAGGGAATCCTAGTCGACAAGATGGGAAAATTAGAGAGAATACCAAAGTTTGGAGGGGGTGTGGGGGAAATCGCAAGAGAGAGGGATAGGCGATATACCAGTAAGACGATAAAATACTTAAGATAATTTAACCATCAACAAGATGAGAGTGAATTAAACAGGAGAAAAAAATACATTGAACAATAGAATATGGACGCGCTGGAAGCGATTAGTTTTCTTATTTTCGTAGGTCCCTTGTGCCCGAGTCCAGAGCACCCCTTGCTGGAGCCTGTTCCCCCAGAGAAGTCTGGCAGAGTTGATGTCTTAGCAAGGTGATTTCTTGGGTGAGTGAATCTCGTGTCCGCCTCAGTTTATGAATGTAATCGATGGCTAAGAAGCAACGGGGAGTGAGTCCCGGAAGAGGAGGAAGTAAGACGTTGCTTGCGCAAGCCTACCTTCTTTCAACACTTCCCACTTAGTCGTCTTGGTGCCTTTGTCGATAGGCAAAATCTCCCGAAGATCATCAAACATGTCCTTCATCTAAAACCAAAATAGGATTCAGTTACAGAAGCGTTTGCTTTAATGGATATAGGTTCATTATTACTTCTTTTCTCCTCCTTCTTTCCGCCAACTTGTGCGAAATCCTCAGCTCAGGGGACCGACTGTATGTTTTCTCGCCACCACCCCCTTCTCGACCCCTTGCCTCTTCAGATGGGGGGCTGCTCGGTGCCGAGAAAAAGTCTCGGTGCTCTGAGTATGAAATTGGTCCCGTTGCTAGCAATTGTCAACCAATTTAGCACTCACCACGGCAAGAAAAGGAATATGGAAGATGCATTAATTACTTCGCTTGAAAACCGATTCCACTGCAAAAGAGTGTCTCCTCCTATCTTCTCCTACAGTGACCCGATCCCTGTTCTCTGTGCCCCAGATTGCAGTTCCATCTGCCGATCCTCGCCTCCTAGGCTCGAGGGGATGCAATTTCTGGCCTTTTCCGCCGTTAACTTAATTGCTTGACAGGAATTCACGATGGCTACTGACTATAGCCAGATGTGAACTTACCAGCAGCAAATGGCGGCCGTAGGTGCGAAGTCTGCTTGAGGTCGAAGGTCGACAAGGAGAATGGGGGATGGAGAGGAGGCGGTGGATATAGCGGCTGAGATGCTAATTGTCTCGCGTTCATGACACTTCGCTACTCAATGTCGGGGAGGAAGGGAAAACAAGAGGGTTCAGAACAAGAAAGACGCGGGGGCGAGAAGCTAGTCAGAGGAATGAGGAAAAAAACAACCAGAAACAAAAAGAAAAAAAGGCCGCGTGCGCCATGCGAGAAAGAGGATTCTGCATCTGCACCGGACGCTATGATTAAGGGAAAAAAAAACTCTCAGAAATAAGCTTTGTGCGAGCACACAGATGATCGCGGGGATTGCTCCCCCTCCCGTGGTGGCCAGCATGCGATTAAGGTTTGCATATGCAAACCCCGCTGCGCCACGGTGGAGAATTGTCAAGAGCTATATCCAAATCCAACGGGATCAGCCTTTTCCTCAAGCCATGTATTACACTCTCGATGCGCGATCTTCGGTCTTTGCGCCTCCCCCCGGCTGCCTATGGGAAGTGGGCCGGAAGCCTTCTCCCAGCCATCCTTCGATCTTGACATGCATCTCTGAAAATCCTCGTGTGTCTCGTGTTCAGACGCCCTCCACGAGTTCCTCGGCCAAGGCGCGCAGGTGAAAAGAGCCGAGTGTGTCGGGCAGTTGCAAGGCACCCGAGCTCTCAAGCCAGAAAGCATCCTCACGGGAAAGGAAGCGGGCTAATCAAGGCACCCGCCTAGTTGCATGCTCAGTCCGGGTGATGGTTTGGAGGGTTTGCGTTAATTAAACCAGACAGGTCATGGCAGGCGGTAGGCTTCAAGCTGGTCAGGGCTGGAGGGGGCCTCCAAGCTCCGTGGATGGCCACCGAATGTCCTTGTCAATTTTGGCGTGGCTTGTTTTAGGCAAAAGCTCCACTCATTTAACTTGCAGAGGGCATTGCAAGTCAAAGGGGCTGAATTCGATCTGTCAGAGATATCGGTGTCATGCCCTGCGCTTGCAGCCGTGTCCCAGTCTCAGTCGATACCAGAGCCATTGGCTTAAGGGCTCGAGCAGAACGTGCTCGCCTCTCAAGAACCTTAAAAGCTTCGCACGCACAGAGTTGGATGGCCAAATGAGCTGTGCATTAATGTGTAGGGAATCCCTGGATTTAAATGTAATCTAAATAATTGCCTAAAGCTGGTTCTATCACAGCATAGGTTATATTGGGTTATCCACCCCACTTGCGGCCATACCGTGTCCGTTCTCCACGTCTCTAGATCGGATGTGCAACTCTAGCGTGCCCAACCTCCACCGGCTCCATTTTCTTTGTTCATCGAGGGGCGAATACACGCATATATGGCACGTAGTTCTAGCCTTATATCCCTTCTAGCCGCTTCTTCAGGTGTTGTTCTTGCCCTCCCGCCTTCATCGGCATGAGGCAGATTTAGACCATCCCATCCCACTGGCAATAAGCAGAGTTATTGTGCGGGGAACGTGCGCATATATGACTCTAGGTTAGTTTTGGGTGGTGGCGAAGAGATGAAGCTATTCAAACGGACGGATGCTAAGCCATGTTAGAAATAGGAAGAAAAAATATGCCCCGGGGCCGGATCCAGGGGCAGAGAGTTGATCCGTTGGCCGCAATGGCCCCAATCTTTCCGGCCAGATTGATGACAAATCAATCTCGTCTCAGAAATGTTGTTTATTGGCAAATTTAATTAAATAGCACAACCTTTTTGTATCCGTTTTCCCTACCCTATTCGGCATGACGATCTTCCCTAGACCCACCTTCAACAAAGATTACATCAAGCTTCCCCCTGGAACGGCAGTCGATGGCGCCAAGTCCTCGGCCCATCTCTTCCGACCCCTCCAGATCCGAGGATGTCATTTCAAGAACAGGTTGGTTAGCGAATTGCGAAATTGTGGATGCTCTACGCTAACACACACTCTCTTTATAGAATTGTAGTTAGTCCAATGTGCATGTATAGTGCTAATGACGGTGTCCCTAATGACTTCCACCTTGTCCACCTTGGAGGTTTCGCCCTCCGTGGAGCTGCCCTGGTGATTGCAGAGGCAACCGCAGTGCTTCCAGAAGGGCGAATCTCTCCCGATGACACGGGTCTCTGGAACGATGAACAGGCTCATGCATTCAAGCGAATCACCGACTTCATCCATTCGCAGGGGGCATTGGCTGGGATCCAGCTTGCCCATGCCGGCCGTAAAGCTTCCATGAATTCGCCCTGGAAGGGATACGAATTAGCGGTGGAGGAAGAGGGCGGATGGCCAAACGGGGTAAAAGGCCCTGATGGAGAGCGATGGGACCACAGACATGCCGTCCCCTCCGCAATGTCCATTGACGACATTCACAACGTGATTGACGCCTACGTTGCCGCGGCCCGCCGCGCTGTCAATGCGGGCTTCGATGTGATTGAAATTCACGGAGCTCACGGCTATTTAATCCACGAATTCTATTCCGGCAACTCCAATTCCCGCACTGACAAATATGGCGGCTCGCTCGATAACCGCCTTCGCCTTGCGCTCGAGATTGCAAGAGCGGTGCGGGCGGTGGTTCCGGAAGACAAGGCGCTCTTTTTCCGCCTGAGTGCCTCCGATTGGACCGATGAGAATGTCAATGGCGGGTGGGACGTCGCTCAGAGTGTGGAGCTCTCTCGGCGCTTGAAGGAGGCTGGGGTGGACCTGATAGATGTGTCGAGCGCGGGGAACGTGGCCCGCCAGGCAATCCAGGCTACTCCGGGTTATCAGGTCCCGTTTGCGGAGGAGATCCGCCGGGAGGCTGACGTCTTGGTGTCGGCGGTAGGGCTGATCACCGAGCCAAGCCAGGCGGAGGAGATTGTCGCTTCGGGTAAAGCCGATCTGGTTCAGTTGGCTCGCGAATTCCTGCGCGATGCTTCGTGGGTCTTGAGGGCGGCTCGCGACCTAGGGGTCGATGTGAAATGGCCAAACCAATATGACCGCGCCAAATTCTAGAGACCTTTCACCTTGGTTCATGTACTGTACGCTTTCCGATGTTGCATATATGTTTTTAGACCCGCTGGATCCTTTCTCCTAGATAAATTAATTTTAAAGCTCAGCGACAGCTCTGGCAATTTTGCCTCCCTCTTATAAATGCGTATTATGGAATGATTGCCATTTTTTTCTTTCGGTTTGCCGGCATTAAGTTCGATGAATCCAAATACCGCTCGTATTATTAAATCCAAAAGCACTGGGGCCAATCGCGACGCGCAATTTTCGTGTTAGACTTTTAGGGTTTTTTTCCACTATGAAATTTCAAATGCAAAGTCACAATAACGCGAAAATTTTTCGCGTTTCTCTAGTCTCCCATATAAACCCGACCCATTGCTTCACTATATCCTATTCCCTTTCTCTCTCTAACTACTTACTTCCAAGCTACTTTCTTCACCGTCTCTATACTCAACCGCAATGCCTCCCAAAGAAAGCAAGGTCACTAAGAAATCAGCGGGTACGTATTGTATTGGTATCTCGCCCTCTATCAACGGTGGAGGGGGGAGGGACGGGCAATTTTGAACTTAACCCCGGCCTCCTCTTCTTAGGCTCTGGCGCCGGCAAAAAGCTTTCGCCGTACAACAAGTTCATGAAGACCGAGCTCGCCAAAGTGAAGTCAGAAAAACCCGACCTCAACCACAAGGTATGTTCTGCCACCGCCGTGCTTTATTTCTGTTTGCAATAGGGTGGATCCTAACCTAGTTTTCTGGGGATTGCAGGAGGCTTTCAAGATTGCTGCTTCTCGATGGAAGGATTCGCCGGAGAATCCCAAAAACAAAAAGTAGACCCCAATCCCACTGTGCTATTTTCGCTTTCTTGTCTGTGTGTGTCTTTTACCTAAGCTCTTTTGCACCATGTTTTTTATCCATGCTATTGTCTAGTATGTTGGTTGGAGTTCTTTTATCTTCTGTACAGTAATATTTTGCTTTATGTGTTTAATGTTAGTTTTGTTTTTTTCCCTCTCTCTGAACATCGACGGTCCGTGTTTGAACCAAAGGCCGAAGCAGACCATGCCTCCCCCTCCCCCAACTTGGGCCCGACTTTCGAGGAAAGAGCCGAGGGAGGAGGAGGAGGGGGTTTCGGCCGTTTCGGATGAAAGATCTCGGCTGGAGCCGGTACCTCAAACGAGGTGGGAATAAAAAATAAAATTCCATTGTTACGGAAGTGCTAGCACAGAAAGTGGGGGTGATAAATGCATTTACATGTGGGGCTAAAAAGGCAATGGTAGTCAACGAATTAGAAAAAGGCGACGATGAATTAAACGGGAATGAAAAACAAAGGATCATATAAATTAAGACAAGCGAACAATAAATAGGGTAGGGAATGGCTTTGCCTCTATAATGGCGAGTGCATTCCCAGCTTCGTGTTGAAAATCAGCTTGCTCCGCTTTTGGAACCGAATCCACTCCTTGCGATCATGCATTTTGACAAAGTGCTGCACTGGGAGGAACACGAGCGGCCACAAGAACGCCAGGACATAGATATACCACGACAGCCCCGCAAACGAAAACGGTAGCCCCTGAAGAGACACCGCGCAGAACACAAATTGCAAGCACAAACAAGTGACGTTGGCTACAATCCACGCGCGATTACGATAGGGGGGGAATTCCCACAGCGGGAGCGTGCGATTCAGGAACGTGCCCGAGAGGCACACCGAGTACCACACGATCACAACAAGTGCGCAGTTTTGGCTGAACAGAACCGCGAGCTGCTCTTGTTCGCCCCAGTGCAACCAACTTGTCCAGCCGATATCGCCAAAGATGGACAGCCTGTAGGGCGGGCCAATCTCGGAGAGGACCAGGCCGTACACCACCACACTCATGGCCATGGCCGGGACGAAGCGCAGCGCCCAGTAGGTGACGAAGCGCCAGCGATCCTTAAGGTGCTCATCGTTTTTGTTTGGCATTTGCGACATAATGTCGGCCTCGTGGGGCGTGAACAGGAAGGAGCAGCCAAGTAGCGGCAGAATCACAAACATATACCACAACATCTGGTAGCCGGTCAGTAGGGGCGGGAAAAGGAGGCAGTCTGCAACCAGGTAGACTGCCGAGAGGGAGAAGGAGGCGCCAACCAGAAAGATAAATGCTTGGCGCAGATTGGTGAGGAGACGCCGGGCTTCGCGGATGATCTGCGAGAGCGCAAATACGCTCGTCTCGTATTGCATGAAGAGCCCGCAGGGGAGGCCGACCAGCGCCGCCCCGAGCACGAGGGGTGGTTGGATTCCATCGAGACGAAGCCTGCCTTTCGACACGGCGCGAGTCCGTGCGGGCTCCACGGCAACGCTGACGTCCGCCATTGCGAACGACGGCGTATTGGCGGCATTGAGCGCACTCCCGATGCAGCACACTACCTCCCCATACTCCTGGAACACACGAATCATCTCCTGGGTGGCCTCCGGTGTACACTCGGCGAAGAGCGACACATGGAGTGGAATATCGTCCACCTCCTCCAGGTGGGGGCGGATATTCTCGATGCCACGGGGGAGTTTCGCTTTGATATCATGCTCCTGTAGGTAGCCGCTTCCACATTCTTCGTCGTTGGCAGAGGAGAGCAGTATGCAGCTGTTCCAGTCGGTTTCGAGGCCCAGGCGTTCGGCGTATGCCTTGCTCTCACGCTCCGCCGTTCGCGAGAAATAGACAAACCGGATTCCGGCCATGCGTAAATCCTCGATAAAGTCGCACACGTCCGTCTTGGGCTCATGGGCTAGGGATGCCAGACCCAAAAACACCTGATTGCGGATGACATTTCGATAGAAGTCCTGCTGGCTCATCTCGGAATCGCTTGAGACATCGTTCTCATTATCGCCTTCAACCCACCACGGGGGATGACGCGGGCGGGTGCGGGGGATCAACTTCTGGCTAGTGTAGGCGAGAGAGGCATCCGTTTCATCGGTGCCACCATTGGAATCGTTCGATACTAATTTGGGGTCACTCGGGGATGGCTCTACGTTGGTTAAATCTTCAATCGCGTCCCCGGTGGGCGGCGGCGCATATGGCATTACAACGAATGCAAACCCTCCATCCTCGGTGCGATCCAAAAATGGGATGCGCGATTTGTTGGAGCTGATGGGGCGGTAGGAGTACGCGACAATCTGGAGATCGTTGACGACGGCATTCTGGTAAAAATCGTAGATCTTTTTCTCCACCTATCCGAGACATATTAATTAATCAAGAGTGTTCTAAAAGCGCTTCTCAATGCAAGGTGGTGAGGTCGATTACCGTTGCAGACAGCTGCTTCACTCCGGCTCCATCCCAATAGTCTGTGCAAAAATCCAGGATAATTTCCAGATGTCCATCTGAGAGAAGATGGTAGCCGTGGGCCCCAGGCTCCTCAAAGATAGACGACAGCATGCTAGGGATCTCGTAGTGGTAGAAGGGGATGCGATATTGGAGAGAATCGTGGTATGGAGCGAAAGTGTAGATCTCTTTTCGGCGTTTGAACGAAGACAATGCTCGATCAACAAAGCCAATTGCCCGACCGATGCTGCATAGACAAGCTGTAAAGAGAATGATAAACAATCGTCAATTCTTTTTGGATAGGAGGGCATGTGGTCTGGTCTGACCTTGTCTTGCAGGTTTGGTTCGGCCGTGGACATGCAGCCCAGACTGGCGTTTATGGTGTTCAGTACGCCGTCGTCCATGCGTCACTCCACAGCTCGTATTCAATAGCAAATTGAGTCCAATCGGCTTCAGGGAGCTATACAAATATTCCATCAATATTGATATAAGGAAAATGTCAGGAATAAACAAAATAAAACAAACGGTAAATGTTGATTCCAGTCTTCATCTTCGAAGCGGATTCCAGGTGGCTGTCGGGCATCTTCAACGATATCCAAGGCTGTAATGTCCTCTTGCCCGTCAAGAAATAATAGCTGCTCAACGCTCGGAAAAGGCTATATTAAAAGATCAGAACGAGCCGTGTGAAGAGGGTGATTTGAGATTGGACCTACGTTTGAAATGGTTCCCTCTCTGTCGATACAACATATCACGGTGACGGTAGCCAAGGACTCGAAGAGATTCGTCGAGCGGGTCAACGAGACGTGATCCCATTTGGTCAATAGCGACCACACCTTTCGCAATACGGCCCCTGCAAAGAAAATGGGCTCCGAGTTAGCAAAACGAGCACACGGTTAAAAATAACGGCGTGCATCCTGACATACCTAAAGTTAACTCCACATTTTTAGTAGGTGGAGGAGCCTCATTATCAAACTCGTCCACGTCTTCATCTTCTTCGTATGCCGTTTTGGACGCCTCCAGTGCATCAAATAGAACCAATACCACGGCATTCCCTGCACTGCGTGCGACCATCCAAAGGGTGGGTAAGGAAAGCGGAAGCAGAGGCAATATTGTAAGCACTGGAAGTAGAGCTAGCAGGTCAAAGGCCTGGTGGGGATCGTGATGCTTCGGGTAATCATTAAGCAGAAATCGCAGCAAGCCAACAAGAACCGCAATGGCGAGAGCAATCCATATGAGCTTGCCGTATACCAAGTCTTGCATCACCTTGGCTGAATTCTGCACAACGGAGGCTGGGCGCGTGAGAGTAATGGCTGCACGGAGGCATTTTTCGATTGGTGTTTCAAGCACAAGAAATCGGAAGCGGCCCCGACTGTGAACATACTCTTCCATGATCCAGCGGGGGGGTGGGTCTCCAAAAAGAGTGGTGCGAAAGGGCTGCTGAGCTTCAAGGATATAGGGTTTATCCTGTTCATCCTCGTCGATATCTACGGTCGGAATAAACTGCATACGACAGGGCGCATGGTCACCATAGTGCAGTTCAACCGTGTCTCCCTCCACCAATAGGGTGGTGGGCAAGACGCGGCACAGTCCATCCCGAATCACTTTGGCCGAGCTGACTGAGGAGACGATCGGAATGCGGATATCCTGACATACCATGGGCTTGTTGCTTAATACAAAAGATCCTTCCGCAGGAAAACGGAATAGATTGGTTTACCTGCACGGCGTCTACTCCACTTATTTTCAAACTCTTTATTATGCTCTGGGCTCGGTCGGTAATTTCCCTTGATCCCAGACGCATTTCACGCTGGTAGAGGTAGCCGTTCCATATAAAAACCAGGAGTATTAGTAGGGATTCGACAAGAGCACCGGTTAGCCTTAGTTGATATGGTGAGCTATTCAAATAGCCGAAGATATAATATGCAAGCAAAATGAAAATGATGGCAAGGTTGAGAAGCGAAACCGGATGCATCACATAGGCAAGCAGATGAATGTTTTGAGATGAATGTTTACGTTCTTCATCGATGAGCGCCTGTGCTGCCTCAACCAGTTTTCTATAAAAGAGTATGCGCAGAAGTTACCATGAGAGCTATCTGAGGTAATCTGTATTTGAATAGCACGTACTGTAAGGCTTCTTCGCTCGATAATCCCCTTGTTCCATGATGGCTAGAATCTGAGCTAGAATCGTCGTGCTCATCTTCTCCCTCCGAATGACCAGAAGAATCATCGGAGGAAGTGGAGGAGGAGGAAGAGGAGGAGGAAGAAGAAGAGGCGGCAGCAAGTTCTCTTCCCCAAGCAGGTAGCAGCTCTTCTACAGGTTCTCCTCCGGTATAACATTTAACATTTGCTTCGCCCCCCTCAATCTCAATTAACGCGTAATCTTCACTCTCCAGCATAGTGGTCATTCGCATTACAGGTGAGTCTTCTATGCGCACTTGGAACTCACTATAGTCCGCCTCATCGGAATCAGAAGAATCAGAATCAAATTGCTTGCGCACTTTATCCGAGCTTTCGCTCAGAATACTTGCGGGGCGAACGGGTGGATTGGTAGGGGCGGCATTCTCTTCTGCTTGCACCTGTTCATCGGCGTGCTGGTCAGCAGTTACTTGAGCGGAGGTGGTGTCTGGTACCTCTCTGGATTGAGGATCGGCGGTTTGATTTGTACTGGAGTCGCCTGACTCATTTTCTCTGCCCATCGTCTAAGATCGGGCCTATTCAGAAATTTGAACAAACTATTGTGTCCCGTAATCTTTTCGACTTTAGTTAATTGTGACTGTTTCCAAGTTATCTTATGAGCCAGGATTACAGAGGTCTTTATCTTTTATTCTTGATCCATTCCCTCACCTATAAAGAGAGGGGATGTTTAGACTAGTTTAAAAATATGAGCAGCGACAATTATCTTCATTACCGCAGAAGCACGTAAGTAGTTGATCCCCTAAGCATCTGGAATAATATTTTTGATGAAATCATTAAAATTATAATCTACGACATTTGATTGCTCTTTCCCTTCTCAGGCTTGGTGTAGCCTTGATCGACTCACTAGATGAATTGGTCGCCTCTGGTCACATCAATCCACAGTTGGCAAAGCGCGTCGTAGATCAAGTAAATACATCTATTGTCTTTTTTGTAATATTTTTCAAATTTATGCTATGTAACCTCTACCATTCAGTTTGACAAGAGCATTGCAGAGGCTCTCAACGCTAAGGTGAAAAATAGAGCGACAATCAAAGTATGCATACATTTTTCAAGGATTATTTTTAGTTTGTGATGGATTGACGGCCCATTTTTAACCAATATAGGGTCACCTCCATACCTATCGCTTTCTCGACGACGTGTGGACTTTTATTATTGAAAACGCCAACTTTAAATTCGAGCAGGATAGTGTCGAGGCAGACCGAGTAAAGATTGTAGCATGCAACGCAAAGAAACCTGGCGAACAGTAGAAGCGCTGTGAGGGTGCAGTACCTAGGCTGGTTTTTCTATTTTCTCTCTCTTTCTCCCTCCCTCCCTCCCCCCCTCCCCTTATTGTAATTTAGTACTATTCGCATAAATTTGGAATTTTTTAAATAAAAAAAAGGCTTGGCGGGCCACTGAAAACCCATCTCACTAATGTAGCGCTGTTGTAGAGAGCTAAGGATGCCTCAAAGAACGACCCTGGGAGGAAGAGAAGAGAGAGGGAATTTCTTCGAGTTTCATATATCTGAAATTTTGACGTAACGAATTTTTCAAATCGAATTTCGAATAGAGAAAACCTCAAGCTTCTAGCGAAGAAAAGTTCTCTCTCTTTCCCATCGTCAAGTCAATATGGTGGTAGGTTGAGATTTCAGTTCTATGAATGTTGGATGATGGATGAAGGCAATTATACAAGGAGATGAGAGACGGATGGATGGATGATTGAAGTCTAAGCTTGCTGAATGAGAATCTGGATGCGTGATTAATTGAAATATAATGTTGGTTTTCTCTATTAGCGTGGTCCTCGTAAGCATTTGAAGCGACTTGCCGCTCCCAAGCACTGGATGCTTGATAAATTGACAGGGTGCTATGGTAAAATCTCTTTTTTTTTTGTTACAATGGATGGTGGTTAATTTTCAATCGATTTTTTTTCTTCGATGCAGCTCCCCGTCCATCTGCTGGCCCCCACAAGGTAAATACAGATCACTACCATTTTGCATTCTCCTCTCGCCTCCCCTTACTAATTTTTGCGATTCTTTGTAGCTCCGTGAATGTCTTCCTCTGATTATCTTCCTGCGCAATCGCTTGAAGTATGCCCTCAATGGCAAGGAAGTGCAAAGCATTCTGATGCAGCGTCTTGTCAAGGTCGACGGAAAGGTGCGCACTGACTCCACCTACCCCGCTGGATTCATGGATGTGATCACGATCGAGAAGACCGGTGAACACTTCCGTCTCATCTATGATGTCAAGGGTCGTTTCACTGTTCATCGTATCACTGCTGAGGAAGCCTCGTACAAGCTTTGCCGTGTCAAGCGCGTGCAGCTCGGCGCCAAGGGCATCCCATACATTGTCACCCATGATGGCCGTACTATCCGCTATCCCGATCCTCTCATCAACGTCAACGACACCGTTCGTCTTGACTTGGAGACCGGTAAGATTACCGACTTTGTCCACTTCGAGGTTGGCAACGTGTGCATGATCACTGGCGGACGTAACATGGGCCGTGTTGGTGTGATCACCCACCGTGAGCGTCACATTGGTGGTTTTGATATCGTCCATATCAAGGACTCGCTCGACCGTCAATTCGCCACCCGTCTGTCGAACGTGTTTGTTATTGGCCAAGGCAACAAGCCCTGGATCTCGCTTCCCAAGGGCAAGGGTGTTAAGCTTACGATTGCCGAAGAGCGCGATCGCCGCCGCGCACAGGCTTCCCACTAAATACTCAAAATCACAAGAGAGGCTAGCATTAGATCCTAACCTTTAGGACTGATTCTTTCATCTCTTGCCGAAACTACTTTTTTGTTTTTTGTTTTCTGTAACCTTTGAATAATAAAGGATACTCTCCTCATTGATTTCAATTCCCACTGCTAATTCCTGTAGTCATTGCAGTTTTCGATGCAATGGGGATTTTTTTAGACAACTCCTACAAGAGTGATCCCTGAACTGCAGAGTAGGCCTCTCCATTCAAAGATATTGGGTGGTTGGCAAGTGGAGTCAAGAGTTTCTCAATTCAGTTCAAATTTCTGAGGAATTTGCATTGCTCCTCTCTTTGCGTACAGGAGGTATTATTCCTTTATTCCACCACCACCTATGCCCTACTTGAACTAATTTCCCCACCCAAAACCACCGAGAGGCTCGTCTCACCAAGGAGTGAAATGTTTGACAGCCCACTTAATGCCAAGCCACGCTGGCTTGGAGGATTTTGCACTCGGGTTTTGGAAACCATCCTTTCATTTTTATCTTTTAGGTTTACCATATACACTAGAGCAGATTCTAATAATATGTACGGACGACCTCCATATGGGCAAACCACAGTGCCCCCTCAACAAGGCAATTACGGTGCTTATCCTCCCCCACAACAATTCTATGGAGGAGGTTATCCTCAGCAGCCATATGGTAGTATATGATCCCAGAAAGCTGTTTCCATTGTGGGAAAGAATTCTTCGCTAACGTGGAACCCATTAAAATTGATACTTCAGGCCGGCCCCCACCACCAGCGGGGCAACAACCACCTCCGAACGTAGATCCACAACTTTGGCATTGGTTTAAAGCGGTGGACACGGACAATAGTGGGTTTCTGACGGTGGAGGAGCTTCAGCGCGCTCTAATCAACGGTATTGCTTTTGCGAGATCTGGCCGTTCGATCATATTTTGACTTTCATTTCATTGCAGGTGATTGGAGCCCCTTCAACATTGAAACGTGTCGAATGATGATCAATATGTTCGATGTCGACAATTCAGGAACCATTAACTACCAAGAATTTGCGGGCTTATGGCGCTATATTGAGGTGAATGTCAGCTAAGGTCAGCCAAACTAGAATAGTGCAATTTACCTATATTCCATACAGGAATGGAAGCGCTGTTTCCAAACATTTGATCAGGATGGAAGTGGTACAATCAACTTTCAAGAGCTCAAGACCGCACTACGTTCGTTTGGTTACAAGTAAGAATGCGCCCAGGGTAACTATGATGTGACCACTCCCTTAATGGTTTACACTTCTCTCGCAGCCTCTCAGACAACTTCATTCGGTTATTGATCAAAAAATACGATAAGTACGGCACGCAGGATATTACGGTAGGCTGAAAGAATTTGGGTTGTTTGTTTCCAGAACTGAATAACTAATACAGCGGTCTATGCGTGTGTGTAGTTTGATCTTTTTTTGCAGGTATGTTACACGATTATCATGTGTTAGTCACTCGGACTGATTATGAAGTCGCCTTGTTCTGTTTAGGCATGCGTCACAGTAAAAACGCTGACGGATGCTTTCCGTCGGTTTGACGTGAACGCAAGTGGATGGATACAGATCAACTATGAGCAATTCTTGGAACTTGTGGTGATGAACCGTTAAATTTTTCCTTTTCAATTACTTGTATAGTTTGTAGTCCGGGATCACCTATATTTGTAGTGCGATCTTTAATGTCAGAATTGATCTATTGTTTCTATTGAATTACTTTTTTTGCTCTGGTATTCTCAAAATGGCAAAACTCTATCCTCAAGGTCTCTTCTAGATTACCGTGTTGTTCCCTTGAAAGAAGAGGAAGCAACAACAAAATCTTGACGCTTTTTTAAACATTCTCGCGGATCCACCGCGACAGCGCGTCAATCGGTACATTGGTCCTACTGAATACCGAACTGCTTGAAGATAGGAGAGAATGGTAAGTAGTATTGAGCAGTATTTGACGGCATTGGATTAGAGGGGCTACCGGAGAACTGGGAGAAATGTCTTGGAAGATGTATCTAGCAGATGTTGCTCCGAAATTGACCTAGGAAATAGAGCTAGTCGAGAGCGGAATGAGAAGCCCCTGGAGTAGCTCCAATATGATTCTTTTGAAGCTGTAACGGTTGTACGATATTTGATGGAAGTCAATTGGCGGGGAATGTAATCTTGTTCCCTATTGATTTAATTCAACCGGTTGGCGAGAGCGCGGCATTGACGTAATCGCCCGAGTGTGATTTAAGTTCAATCCCACTCGAATGAGATCATGATTGAAGAGCAAGAAACTCAGAAGCTCTGTGAGTCAACGATAAATGCTCGCGCGTTCTAATTTCCCATATAAGTCCGCATTCGCTGGTGCTCTTGGGCCCGGCTAATTCTAGCGTGTCTAAGGGATCCCTTTTTATTCGAATCCGCGCGTATTCGGCGAAAAGATTTACGCCGGCAGCCGTCGCGGGGTAGAAATTCACATCTTGATAGTTGACTAATCTCGACGCTTTTACTAAGAGATGCACAAGCGCCACCGGAGAGCTATAAAAATTCGTTAATTGTTTTTCCTACAACTTTTTTTTTCCCTCTCTTTTTTAACGTTAGCTCCCTTCTATATATTTTCAATAATATCTCTCACGCGCCTTCTTTTATCTTCTGATACCAATAAAAGGATGGCAACCTCTACCGCAGCTGTGAGGCAGTCTATGCTTAAACAGGTGCACAACACACTCTCCTTAGGCTTAACATTGCTCTGGTTCTCTCTCTATCCCGTACGAAAGCTAATCGCTGCGCTCTTGCGCCTCTTGGTGATCGTTCTCACCCCCTTCTTCGTTGCATTTTCCCATACCCCCGCGTACCCATGGCTTAAAGAATTTTTCACTGAGCGTCGCGACCTTGTTGTCGTGTTTGTTGCCATTCCCGTTAGTTTTGTCTATGACCTGTACATGCGCGTGCGCAGTTGGTATGTCTGGTTGTTCCTATCAGCTCCCGCACTGCACGACCAGCGTGTTCGCGATATTCAGGCACAAGTGAAGCGCTGGAATCTCGATGGTCGCAAGAAACCAATGGTAAACATACACATTCTCTACAAGCGCTTGAAGAAGAGTTGTGAATGACCTTTATTGCTACAATAGTGCACTGCTCGTCCAGTATGGGCCTCAATGTCCACGCGACTCTCTACATTCAAGAAAGACTGCAGCCAGATTTCGATCAATTTGCATGATATTCTCGATGTGGACACGGAACGGCAGATTGTCCGAGTGGAGCCCTATGTGAACATGGGTCAGCTCACCGACCATCTGACACGCATTGGCTGGACCCTCGCAGTGACTGTTGAGATGGAGGATCTTACTGTTGGTGGTCTCTTGATGGGAATTGGCATCGAAAATAATTCGCACATTTACGGTTTCCTTCACGAGACTTGCGAGGCCTTTGAAGTCGTGCTTGGAGATGGAAGCCTTGTTCGTGCCACACGCACCGAGAACGTCGATCTCTACAACGCTCTCCCCTGGAGCCATGGTAAGCATCCTAATCATAGAGTTGCTGTGCAAGACCGCACTTACGCTATTTTTGTGTTCTAGGTACCCTCGGTTTCCTGGTCGCCGCCGAACTCAAAATCATCCCCTGCAAGCCCTATATGCACGTGAACTATATCCCGTGCCACACGGTTGATGAACTCCAATCCAAGATGTTGGAGCTCACTACGAAGCCAAACCCCCCTCAATTCGTTGAAGCCACCATCTACTCCAAGGAAACCTCAGTCATTTTCACCGGCAACTTTTCCGATAAGCCCCGTGGCGAGGAAGCCAAGAAGATCAACCGCGTTAATCTTTGGTTCAAGCCGTGGTACTACAAGCACGTGGAGAAATTCTTGGAAACTGGCCCTGGTGATGAGTATATCCCGTTGCGACACTGGTTCCACCGCCACACTCGCAGTATCTTCTGGGAGCTCGAGGATTTAGTTCCATACGGCAACACTTGGTGGTATCGCTGGTTCGTTGGATGGCTGGGTGCCCCTAAGATTTCGTTGCTCAAGGCGACTTGGACTCCCGAGGTGCGCCAAGAGCTCCTTTACAAACACGTGGTTCAAGACATCACTATTCCTATGTCATTAATGAAGGAGAGTATTTATCTGTTCGAGGACATCTTCTGCTTGTGTAAGTAAAGAAAAGAATGCAACTGAGGCCTCGTACTGAATTTCTTATGCTAATCATGTGTCTACTTTGTTTAGACCCACTTCTTGTTTATCCGGTTCGCATTTTCTCGCACGAGCCATACCAAGGAATGGTTTACAATCCCAAGAACCCTATCAAGGGAACTCAGCCTCCTCAGGAGATGTACTTCGATCTTGGAGCCTATGGTATCCCTCGTGCCGTGAAAGAAAAGAAGCCTTTCGATGCCCCCAACGCCGTGCGCAAGATGGAAGCTTTTGCTCGCAGCTGCGGTGGATTCCAGTTCATGTACGCTGATACCTTCCAGACCCGCGAAGAGTTTGAGCAGATGTTCGATCATACCCTCTACCGCCAGTGTCGCAAAAAATACAATGCAGAAGGTGCATTCCCAGAAGTATGGGAGAAAGTCAAGCCACAGCACGACGTGTTACTCAAGTAGTATTTTGGTAGCGAACGGTTCTTATTTTATCCCATTTTAGCAGGCCTCCTACTTTTTCTCTTCTTAACCTTAATCATTATTTTTCTCCCGTTGGTCATTCTCTTTTTGCGATTAATAAAATTGCTAGTATATTGCTAGATTTGCATCACAATATGAGCGGTTTCATGAAAGTGTGTCGAATGCATGCGTCGAGATGCACAAATGATTCGTTTATTTGGCTTTCGCATAACAAGTTTTTAAAAATTCAGGAAATAAAAAATGAGGATATCAATGCCAAATTCACACTAGTACAGTTAGGATGGTGTAGCAGCGAAATGTTTTGAAAAGTTCTAATCTGGAGGATATTTGATTAGCGCTTTGCAGCGAGTAAACCTAACTATACACCCCCATTGGCGCTCACTGTTGGGATCCCATATCTATTTGCTTTGACGCACCAACCTTCTCTCCCTTGTAGCAATCAAAGGTCATGCTCAAGTTGGGGTGATTGATGTTCTTTCATTATAATGGCTATCTAAATATTCCCTCGTGTCCAAAGTTGATGAATATAGTTCCATCTTGTTAACAGCGTGTTAAAGAAAGGTGCAGCCAAGCCACATATATATACGACTTTGGCATAATGCTCATTTCAAAGGAGCTCTAATCACTTCATAAAACTTCACTATAACACCACGGCTCAATTCGCTCTAAATACTTATTTCTGAACCATTGTGGTAAATGAGGCTGCATGCTGCGCTTGAAGGCGTGGCTTGTGCATGCAAGTCAGACCCGACTAGTCGGGTAGGAGCTTATCGCTATTAAGGTTGCAAAGTCGAGTTCTCGTATTACAAATATATGAGCCTATCTTTGGCTGCCAGGCTTTGCACTGTTGTGTATAGAGAATCCTTACCCCCAGTATTGCTCTCTAACATAGAGCAAGTTACCGATGGCCTAGTACTCGCTAGATCTTGCTTGATTATTTCCAGTTTGCATACGTCCATAGCATGGAACCGAGCCTTGCTATGGCTAACTGTCAGTGTGAAGATTTTAGCTTCGAGATCAGTTCTGGCAACCCTCTGCATCCATTCTGGTGAACTTGGGCCTTCACCTTTCCAGTTCATTTGCAACAAAGCGAGCAATGGCGTGTATCAAATGGCGTGCAATCAAATTTCAAGCAACTCTACCGTTTTCAACTTCCAACGGTTTCCCGCATTGCTATTTCATTTTTGTATACTCGAGATAATTTCGAGGTCGGCGCGCAACGATTGGTGGGATTCGTGTATGGTGATTTTTGTTGATTTGTATAAATGCCTATAGCTTTTGATTTCGGCCCCGAATATACCTTCCCAATTCTTGTCCCTCCAAAGCCAATTGTAAATAATGTATGTTTAAATGTGGCTGTATTTCGCGTCTATAGTGAAGCGTATTCATCTTATATCTCTTATGTTTTGTTTCTAGGGCGTTCAACAGCACGGTAATTCCAGACGGCAACCTCAATTTCGCTGAGCAAATATGGTCGAATTTGTATGCGGGCCGGAACGAAGCCCTAGTCACTGGGGTTTTGTCATTTGTGCTTCATGAATTAGTCTACTTTGGGCGGTGCATTCCATTCATGATTGCTGACTACATTCCTTCTTTCAAGAAGTACAAACTTCAGCAGGCATGTTATCTATTTATTACCCAAAATATGACTTTGGCTCCAATATCTTCAATATCCTAACCTACACTTACTCCTTCGTAGGATAAACCCAACACTCCCGAAATTCAGTGGAAATGCTTCAAGGGTGTGCTCTTTGGCCATTTCTTTGTTGAGCTTCCGCTCATCTCGCTTTTCCATCCCACCGCGACCCTTTTCGGCATGCAAATCACCCAGGTGCCATTCCCACACTGGCAGACAATGGCTATGCAAATTGCCTTTTTCTTTGTATTCGAAGACACCTTCCATTACTGGTTCCATCGTCTTCTTCACTACGGCCCTTTTTACAAGCATATCCATAAACAGCACCACGAATACGCAGCTCCTTTCGGCCTCTGCGCTGAGTATGCTCATCCAGTCGAGGTGCTCATCTTGGGTACGGGCACCATCGGTGGTCCGGTAAGTTGTTACACATTAAATCTGTTTTTCTCTTCATCCTATTCATCTCTACAACGGGGTTTAGCTTCTCTGGGTGATGGCAACCGGGAATCTCCATATTATCACCGTTTATATCTGGATCACTCTGCGTCTGCTTCAGGCAATTGATGCCCACTCTGGCTATGACTTTCCTTGGAGCCTTCGTCACTTCCTACCCTTCTGGAGTGGTGCCGAGCACCATGACTACCATCACATGGCATTCGTCAACAATTACTCCACCTCTTTCCGCTGGTGGGATGCCATGATGGGTACTGATAAGAAATACAGAGCCTATCGATCTAGGCAGAAGAAGGAGCGCGAGGCCCAAGACACAAAAAAGAGCAACTAGACTCCTCGATTTCATATTTTTTTGGCTCTTATATAGGTTAGGCAGGTTTTTCTTCCAATTTTTCGTATTCTTTTGTAAATGGATTGATTTGACATAGATATTCGTGGGAAATAGACATGTAGTTTACATCGCTACACATATTTTTTTTTTATTAGAATATTACATATCCCACCATTATTTATATTGCTAAAGAAAATTCTCTCTTATTTAATAATATTTACTTTATTTCATCTGATGCTTTGATACGGAACGTTTCGAAATAAATATAAATATCGAAATATATATAGAAAGTAACTCTCAAGTTTATTCGTACAAGAAATAAATACAAAAAGCAGGGGAAATCATGAATTGCAACCAAATTTAGTTGGTTGGGTCAGCTGCTTCATTTCTGGATTCCTCTCTCCCCTTTTCCACATCGACTCCCCGCAAGAGAATCGGAATTGGAAGCAGTAGGAGGACGAGAATAATAACAAATCCGTTACGAATATTATGGGTTCGATCTAGAAAAAAAAAAACATAATGGTCAAGTTTCCCGTGAGTAAAATCTCA
Organism: Calcarisporiella thermophila; assembly: GCF_041956535.1. Lineage (NCBI taxonomy): Eukaryota > Fungi > Calcarisporiellomycota > Calcarisporiellomycetes > Calcarisporiellales > Calcarisporiellaceae > Calcarisporiella > Calcarisporiella thermophila. The sequence goes on from NW_027192197.1 coordinate 332,696, forward strand.
GCTAAGGTAGAGCTCACCTGTAATTGCTCCCACCAAGAATGGTCCAAGCCAAGAGCTGCCTTTGTCTGTGACCGCATAAAGAGCGTAAAACTCTACTTCACGACCTTTTGGTATTATTTCCCCAAATAGTGTCCGGCAATATCCTTGCAGCGCCCCCAACAATGAACCAAAATATACAGCCAAAATGTATATCTCCCTCACGGTAGTTAACGGGCCAAATTCATGGAACCAGGGTATCAAATCCAAACAGCCATACAATGGCACAACGACGAGGAATGAGAGGAGCATAATGATGGTATGCTTCACACTGAGTCCGAGAATCTTTTGGATCCTGGGCCAGATAAGTGAACCTGCAAATGCAGAGCTCGGGGAGAGAAATGCAATGACTACCAAGCTAGCATTGGGAACGTGGAGCGTAGTTTTGGCAAACAGGATAGCAGTGGAAGTGATAGTCGTATATCCTATAGAATCGGTTCATTTAGCGAATGGAACCAGAGTCAACTCACAGTAATTTTAATTACCATCTGATAGTAAGAACCATGCGATCAAGAACCAGAAGGCATTGCTCAATCCTCTCGCATGCATAACAGTCTTGGCCAACTTCCTCCAAGAGTAGACCACATATGCCACTGAGTGATGGCGAATACATCCACTACTGAGCAGCTCTTCTTGGGGAAGTGGTGGACCAGGGCGGCTTTTGAGGTATATTGCAGGAATAAGAGTAAAGCAAAACCACCACAAACCCGACAGAAAGATTCCTAGTTTCAGGCTAAAGGTGGATGAGTTGAACGCATAGGCAACCAATATGCATACAAATAGAAGAATGAAGCCGCCAAGGTAGCCAATGGCCATTCCTGTCGCCGATATTCGCGTGGACACGCGTTCCTTGATTTCCTCCACTCGCTTTTGTGTGGGTAATAAAGCTGAACGCTCTCCGAGTTCTCGGACTTCCGGATGATTGCGGGCGAGAAGAGGTAAGAAACCATTTGCGCACACAACACTAGCACCAAAGCATACATTGCTTACTATTGCGAGAAGTCCTGCAAACAGTAGCATATGATTTGTAACAAAGATAAAGCACATGGTGGTAATGCTTCCAGCCCATGCGAATCCCAACAGCAACGATTTGCGCCAGCCTCCATGGTCTGCCGCACCGCTCATGCTGATAACAGTTATCGCTTGAAGTAACACACTGAACGCGAATATGTATAGGCTGAAGGATGCAGTATCAGTCCACCACCAACCAATTTGTAAGACACATCTGCCATCGGAAATTTTGGCATCTCTGCAGGGTTTCTGCTTGTCAGGAAGTAGCACCCCATTCTCAGAGGCAAGCTGCTCCAGGAGCACGGGAATAAAAGTCGTAAGGGAAACAACTACGTAGACCTCTGAGGCGAACGCATATGCATACCACCCATAGAGCTCCTTCTTTTTTAAGGGTGGCTCCATATTGCGTGCGTTTTCATCAGTTAAATCATTCGATGGCAAAGTTTGCACTACCTCTGCTCCAGCAACATTAGCCGTTGCGTGCTTAGGCTTTTGTGACATATAACTGAGTGTTGATCACTTATGATGAGAAATAATGGGAATATATACCAATATTAATACATTTCATTAAAATTAGAGCTAATGTGGCTTTTATGGGACTGTTGTAATAACTTAGTTTTTCCCACATAATAATTGGGGATATTTGCCAAATTCTCTAGCAGTACTATTCCTCCGATCATAATGAGTTCTGTAGTAGGTGTGAGTGGCTATTCCCATCCACCCGCTATGAAACAAGGAGAGGATTTTAAGTTGGCTAGGCCAAGGCGCAAAACAAAATCGCTTTTTCATAATGTCGCGAAAACATCATTGTCTGAAGCTGAATCAGAGCCACGTACCCACACGCGACAGCAATCTCTTCCAATAAATTTCCATCCGAGCATCAGCAATAATACTTATGCACTGCTTGATTATCTAGGGAGCGCTGAGCCAGGTGATGAGAATAGGATCTCGTCCTCATTGTGTCTCAGTGATTCCACAATGGTTAATCCTTCTAATCAACCATTGGGGAGACGAATTCGTCGAAAATATCGTGGAATGAGGAGGATATACAGTCCTCCTACGTCCCCCTCTAGCATTCTTCAAAATCTAACTGCTAAACCCGTATTCTCTCCATCCCAATCTACTTCACCCACAATATTTTCTACCCGCAGCCTACCAAGTAGTCCGTCAGCGGTAGCTCTGTCCGATGGAGCGGAATGGTCCCTAAAGGAAGAGGATGATGTCAAGTCTTTAGGGAAACCAAATCCGCCAGATCAGTCCAAACAAGACAGTGGAATCGCAATTTCAGTAGATAGGTCGCAGAACAGTGTTCCGGAAGGGGAAGACTCTCTATCAAGTTCAATGGAAAAAGACAGCAACGCAAATGTAAAGGAAAATATCGAGCATAAACCTCAGACTGAAGACGAGAATAAGCAAGAAAAATCAGCTCTTGACGATATACGACGTGCATTGTATACCCCTGGATTCTCACATTCATCATCCCATAAACTTGAACACTTTAAGACTCCAAAAAGTCCAAGTAAGAAGCGTCCTTGGCTTGACCAGCAGCGAGAGATTGGTCGACCGCTCAAGTTTTCTGCTTCTGGCCTAAATATGGCATCTGGCTCACCGGCAACTCCATCAAGCACAGCAATGCATCGGAATGATACCCAAAAGCCGACCATGCCGATTCATCGTACAGTAGATGATAATGTCTTGGCTAGTGGCGATATTTTCAACTCCAATGCAAATGCAAAGCGCGAGAATGCGGCGACTATTTCTGAGCAAGCTTCTTCGCTCCCAGTCGAAAAGCAGACAAACGCTTCGGACCTTCCCGCAGTAGGTCGCTTGCCAAGCTCTCTATGGGACTATTTACGATATGAGCTTACAGCATCCGACTTTGATGCAACCCAAGAACTAAAGCGCGAAAGAATTACAAACTTCATGGCTGTGCCACGGGCACTTGACAAGGTAATTACCATAAGTTTTTTCTTTAAACATACATTGGAATGGTTGCCTAACTATATTTTTAGCTTATATTTTTTGGATATTTTATCTGCCTCGACTCTTTTCTTTATACTTTTACAATTCTGCCAGCACGTTTTGCCATCGCCCTATGGGCCTATATTAAGAATATCTGGGATTGGATTGTTCCTGGACGAGAGCGAAGGTAGTCCTGAATTATTGTCAGATTTACCCCATTAAATTAACGCATTCTCTAAATACAAGCCCCTTTAAATTCTCGCAAAAATGCGACCTACTTAAAGGGCTTCTGCTCATCCTCTGTTGTTTATGGTGTCTTCGATACCTCGATCCATCGCTCGCCTATCATTCTATTCGCGGTCAAGATGTAATTAAACTTTATGTTATCTTTAATGTGCTGGAGGTAGGTCCATATACCATTGTTTGTGGAAGTGAGCGTCCGAAGTAATGGCTGGCATATACATTAGATTTTCGACCGATTATGCTCTTCTTTTGGAGGAGATATTCTTGACGCATTATTTTCTGAATCAACCTTGTGTGGGCCACTCTCAGAATCTGCCACACATGCACACTTAAAGCCTATTACTTTCTTCATATTAGCATTTGGCTATGTGTGTATCCTTTTAATAATCATAAGGGCCGATTACATGGATTTCTTTGAAATATTACAAGAGATTTGTCCTTAACCTTTTTTTTTTTAGTGGCACATACTACCGTGCTATTTTACCAGGTGATTACGTTGCACGTTGCAATCAACTCTTTCTCAAACGCATTGCTCTCGCTGCTCATTTCAAATCAGTTCGTCGAGATCAAGGGTTCTGTATTCAAAAAGTTTGAGAAAGAGAATCTCTTCCAGCTGAGCTGTAGTGGTAAGCTCTATTCCTGTTGAAATTGCTTCAAGTTACTCATTATTCATATTCAAATATATACCAGATATTGTGGAGCGCTTTCAACAGTCAATTTTTCTGGCCATCATCACTCTTCGTAACACGGTCTACCTCTCAGGTTCTCCCATTTCCTCCATGTCTATCTTGCCGAGCGCCTTCCGACCTCTGCTGTCTTCAAAATTCAACCTGGGCTCCCTCGAAACTTTGATGACACCTATAGTAATGGTTGTAACGTCAGAAATTTTGGTAGATTGGTTAAAGCACGCGTTCATTACTAAGTTTAACCAAATTCGGCCTACGGTATATGAGAAATTTATGGATGTTCTCTGCCGTGACTTAGTAGTTGGAAGCCCAGGTCGTATTGGTGATCAAAAGAAGGTAAGGCTACTTTTTCACGGTTTGATGGAAAAGTTGACTAAATTTTTTCTTTGGAATAAGACTTTTGTAGACCAGTCGCCTGTTGTTTCTAGGAGGATAGGATTTGCTCCTATCCCTTTGGCTTGTTTGGTAACTTACAATATTCGAGTAATACAGTACAGCAATGCTAAATTATTGTGTCATCTACAGGTCATACGTATAATTCTTCACACCTATTTTAGTGCTGAATCAGTTAGTTTGACCGAAGACTCCACCAGTCCAATACCCACGTTTGCCTTCAGTTTTGAAGAGATATGGCGTGGACTGGCTCATGGCGGAATTACAGGAGCAGTTAGAGCTCTTTTGAATTTTGATTTCTTGTCTCCAATACGTAACATTTGGTGGAGTCAGAAAGCTATTGAAGCAGGAGTGTGGATATTGCTTCTTACGGTTGTCTATGCATGGTATCTATTTATCTTCACGCTCATTATCATAGATAGTTTTATTCTCTTTAACACGAGTCTTTTACTCTAGTTTAATTGCGTTGAAGCTCTTGGTAGGCGTTAATTTACTAGGTTATGCCTACCGGCGTTACGGTTGCATAAGTGAGCGCGAATCTTTAGATCGTCGTCGTGAGCAAGAAAGACAGGAGCGTGGAGTCGAAAAGGCTGAACAGAATTATCGCCAAAGCCTACGCTCTTATTTGGATGATCCGCGCGATAATTTACTCACCCAGCATCGGATTCAGCTCTCGCTTGATAATTTGGATCGATATACGCTTTTCAAAAGTCGAATTCCATGAGAATTTGTACACTTGTTAGAAACACTTAATAAAAAAAATCCTTTAGATTATTTTTATATAGTTTTCAAATTATATACATATTTTCAATATTGCTTTCACATAATCTATTAACATACCCCTTTACCGAGAAATATATAATTTGTTAGACTCCGCCTGAAAATTTCTCCCAATTAGTCGTCACTAATACTTGAAAAAAAAAAATCCTACTTAGATGAAATTCGCATAAATGGCGATCTATAATTCCACGCGTCTCAAAGTCCAGCTCAAGCTAGCCGTGAATCGATTGCGTCTTTTACAGGCAAAAAAAGACTCTCTTGCCAAGCAGGCCCGCAAAAATGTCTCACAGCTTCTTGAAAATGGCAAGGTGGAGAGCGCCAGGATACGAGTATGTGTGGATACCAGTTTGCTTTATTATTTGCTCTCTTAATCTTCAGATCGGCAATCAATAGGTGGAGAATATTATCCGTGAAGATTATAACATAGAAGCGATGGAGATTCTAGAACTTTGTTGCGAATTACTATTAGCTCGCTTCGGACTTTTAGAACAAATGAAGTAAGGAGAAAAGCTAATTCATTTTGTTGAAATTTGTAATCTTGGACCATTCTTATTTTCTCCACACTTTAAGACACTGTGATCCTTCTATAGCCGAAGCAGTTAGCACTATTATCTATGCAGCTCCACGTTCAGAAGCAAAAGAGCTAAATATGGTAGATCATCCTTGTGAAATTATCTGCTTCTTTCTATCTAATTTCATCGATAGGTGCGTGACCAGCTGGTATCAAAGTTTGGGCGCGAATTTTCCCTTGCTGCTATGGAGAATCTTAATGATTGTGTGAATCATAAGGTACATTTTGCATTTGTTCATTACCGTCTACTTCCATAGATAATATTAATCGATGAGGGTTATTATAGATAATCGCTAAGTTAAGAATTGATGTGCCCGACCCAACGCTTGTCGACCGATACTTGGAAGAAATAGCCAAGTCTTACAATGTTAAATGGAGGCCAACAAATTCTGTAGATGCTGATAGTGATGATGATAATGGCGGGCTACAAGAGGTTGTTACATGTCATAATTACCGTTCTATTACTACTTATTAATATTCTTGTTAAACATCTACTAGCTCGAAGCGGAGCTCGAGGCTTCAAACTCCATAAAGCAGCCTGTCCTTTTACCTGGTGGTGTGAATGTTGATAATAATTCACAAATGCGTCAACATGTCAATTTTCCTGGGACACCATCTGCACCACCTGAAAGAAGGGCTGCGCTAGGTCCCCCCCCTGGCTTGCCTATTTTGCCAGTAAATCAGTCTGGAAATCAAGATAAGAAATTAGCCGCTTCCTCTTCTTCAAGAAAGGACGATGAGCTTCCCGATTTTGATGAGCTCTCTCGACGATTCGAAGCATTGAAAAAAAGGCCTTGAGCCTGTAATCTTTTTTGCTTCAATTCGCTTTTTTTCCAGTTCTATTTTTATTGATGATATTGCCGGTATATTTTCAATAAATACTCGTGTGTAATTTATCGTAGATTGCTGTGGCTTTCTCTCTCAGAAAGAGTTGCTTTCAATTTTTGCAAAGATTGAAGTCATTTCCATTACCAAATACATGATCCGCAAATACCTTTGTTGTATAAATCTTTAGAGGTGCAAACAAGCATAAAAAACGAGAATGTGTTCCCCTCTCAAAATATTATATAGAACATAGGAATATTCAATTTTGTTTATAAAGACAAGAAGCGAAAAATTGAAGCATCATTTAGAAACAAAATGTAGGGAATTAGCGGTAGGTGGGTGAGGCACGGGTTCCATGCGGAGATGCATTTTCGTAGCTAGCTCCATAACCCGCAGCATAGTACTGACCATAGGCAGCTACCGCTGCATTAGGATCATAACCTGTGGGGTTGACAGCAGTAGCCGCGGTATCAATTGAAGCTACTGAGGGAGGAGGGGCATTCATTCCAGGAGGAAGTTCATACTCCGGGCCAGCCATGGTGTATTGTTGCTGGCCAGTGTATTGTGCAGGATAAGTAGGGTAAGTAGTGTACGCTCCGTGCATCGTATACATTCCAGTGGTAGAGTAATGTGCGTTGGGTGGACGATCTTTACCCCACGATAACTACATAAATCCGTGTGAGATAATTCTTTAAAGTCGTAGAAATATATTTCTCACTTTTGCCGGGCGCCCATTGATAACTGAACCTTGAAGCTGGACTATAGCCATTGCTGCATTTTCGTGTGTATCCATCTTTATCAGAATAGAAATTTCAACCAATGATAACAAATAATATAATAAAACATTAACATTTACCTTGACGAAACCGAAACCACGTTCTGCCTGCACGCGAATATCTACGACATAACCGAACGACTGAAAAAATGGGATAACATGTTCCTCTAATGAAAATAATATATGGTATATATAAAATAAAGATATATATAAATCAATAAAAATTACGAGTAGTAGTGGGAGAAAGGTTGCCAATGTAGACTGTGGTATTATACTGAGGAGTTTGCGTGACCACCGACTCGTATGTAAGCGGCACCGAAGAATTGACTACAGCATGCGCTATTAGAGAAAAAAAATGTTAATTTTCAAAGGGATGACAAACTATTGCTCGCACACAACCAGTACACTTACATGTACGCTCAGGCTGAGTCTTCTGATTTGCCCAGTTACAACGAATAGCACGGCTACCAAGCCATTCCCCATTCATAGTGCTAATTGCATGCTCTGCGTCCTTTTGCGGTTAACAATACACCCAAAAAATATTTATAAAGTTATAGAGCATCAAAATCAAAAATAAATACTGCTTACACTCTTCTCTCGAAAAGAAACAAAGCCATAACCTCGAGACTGAAATGGATAAAGAAAAAAAAAAGTTGTTATGCATAACAATATTTCATAAAGCAACAGCACGCTTATGTACCTTTCCTGTATTCGGATCCCACATTATTCGGGCCTCCCTAAGATATAATCATATAGTAATGAAACTTTACATAATAGTTGTGGGGACGGAAGTGCTAAAACTCACGACATGCTTCCGAATGCGCTAAAAGCCTTTGATAATACTTCGTCTGTCACTTCAGGACTCAAATCACCGACAAAGATATGATGATGAGCTATCATAATTTAAGAGCAAATCTTTAGTATATTGCACTGAAGCGCACGTTTGAAAGGAAATAGCTTATATTTACAGGTAGTATCCTCCTTACGGGATGAGGACTGGGTCGAGTAGCCCCAGTTGACTTTGATTTCCTATTGAAAAATCGTTAAGTAAAACTAAAAATAGCCTCTATGCATGTACAACTGCAGGTATACCATATTGAATATTTTCCTTCCATTAAGCGTTTGCAACGCTTGTTCGGCTGTTCGATGATCATGATACTCGACGAATCCGTAATTTAAGCCTCCATGTGAGAACTACAAAAAGAATGTATATTGAGAAGACAGTAAATTAAATATAATTTTTGATCAATTCATCACATTTTTATCCGGAATTATCTTGACATTCTCGATAGGACCAACAGTGGAGAAAATTTGATGAAGCATCACATCCGTCACACGTGGATCGAGATTCCCAACGTAAAGAGTTTTGCAAATTTCATCGTGTCGTTGCATTTTTTATTTTCTTGGCACAAAAAACGAAATGAAGAAAAAAGAAGAGAAAAAGAAAAGAAGAAAAGAAAAGAAAAGAAAAATAATATATATAAATCGTAAATATATATCGAAAGGAATGCGATCACTAAAATCTTTTGTGTTAAATCTATGATCGTTCGAAATAGCGAAGATAAATGTGTTCGCGAAAAATTGTCCGTGACGTGGATTCAAGGTAAACAGCACAAGCCTGTCAAAGCTGCTTTGGAACCACAATTATTCAATGGTAGAAGCATAAATTAACAAAATGACCTCACTTTCCTTCAATTTTTTCAAAACACCAGAGTCATTACGTCGGGGAACGCTAGCACTATCTGTCAATGATCGGCAGAAAATCTTGCAAACACCAGGTTGCCTGTTTTATACCTCCCGTGGGTCCGTGCCTCATCTAACCCCTGATAACTTTCAGCGGCTCCCTTGTGAAGCAGTACACATTTCCCTAGAGCACTTGTGAGTGCAAAAACACTTGATATTGTATTTATGAAGATTTTTACTGATTAATTTGTTAGTTTGGATTCTATGCCCCCTCCCTTGCTTGGATTTCCTCATGGAATTCACAAGTATTTAGAATTAGAGGTGATCAAAAAAAGTTATCCTTCACCTCGAAAATTATTGATGTTTGTACTGTTTTTACAGAATTATATAGTATACGCTGATGTTCGTGATCCTGACGCTACGACTTCCGCTCCCACTAATACAAAACACTATGTCTCTGCCATGACGAATAGCGGAGCCCGTCAAGTATTTTCCTCTTTTACAAATATCACATTTCAAAGTATAACCATGCTTTTCTCTCTTTTGCTGATAGGTTACAGTCAATTTATATTCACAGATGATAAATACCCTTTCACCCGACATCTGTGCTGGTTTGGCTGATGTCTTGGTTGAGAATGATCCTACAGTTAAGAGAGTTCAAAAATCAGTGGAACGTACTACTCGGTGGTTAGACGAATTTTTAGAATTAAAAAAGAGCACAACGAACGTATTTGGTGTGTTGGTAGGATCACAATTTGTGGAAGAGCGGCGGAAGTCTGCAAAAGAGATAGCATCCCGAAATGTTCAAGGCAAGTAGGAATATTTGACAGTTTTTCCATGTTTGAGTAATTCTAATTTTTCCAAGATAGGCTTTGTAATGCATGGATCAAAACTTGGAAGAACTATTAAAGAGCGCATGGACTTATTAAAAACTTCGATCGAGTGTTTACCGGAAGAAAAACCTCGTTTAGTTTATGGGCTTGGATCCCCAGTTGACGTTTTAATAGGTATATCGTTGGGAATTGACTTGTTTGATACCAGGTTAGTAAATATAATTGATACACCTCTATTCATGTTTATTTATATCTCTCTGCCTTTTATTTAGCTATGCATTCCAAATGACTACAAAAGGGCATGCTCTCACTTTTGTATTTGAAACGCACCTGAACTTGAAATCGCAGACCCCAAATACAAGTACCATTAACCTTTGGGAGGAGTCTAATGCTAATAATTTTGGACCTTTGATGGCTGAGTGTAACTGCTACTCGTGCCAGTCTCATTCGCGTGGCTACATCCATCATCTTCTTAAGACACACGAAATGCTTGCGAACGTGCTATTGATGATGTAAGGATTATACTGATTTTAAATTAGAAGATATATGCTAAAAATTTGCATTTGTCAATAGCCACAACTTGCATCAATATACGCAGTTCTTTGAGAACATTCGCCAGTCAATTGCAAATGGTAACTTCCACTCATGCTCAAGATATTTTATGGAAAGATACGGTTTTGCTTATGCAAACTAAATTTTGCAAAATCCTAAAAAACTCTATTTAAATTACTACAAGTAATACTTTCAAAATACAATATCTGTAAATCAAATTGAAAATATAAATACGTGCTGAGTAAATGGAAGGGAGAATATTACATGGGATACCAAAAAAAAGCTCAATACTATAGCATATGCTATCTAATGCATCTTCGATCCATCTTGATCTAAAAGATTCTTTAAAAGATCGCTTATCACTGGTAGACGACGCTCTTCTTCTTGAAGTCGCTCCTTCAGTATATCATCCGCACTATCGCTTCTTTCAAATTCATTCAATTGCTCGATAATTTGCATTCTTCGATCCTCCACCATGCCTACTAGCTTCCGAAATTGATAAAAGAGGCATTCAGCGCGTTGTAATGACTCTTCGAGATTAATCGTCATTGACAAGTCATTGATATACTAATAAATGGCGTTTTAGTTTTTTTTTTTTTTCAAAGTAGATATCCTCATACGCCCAATACCTTTAATATTTCATCAAATTCCTTCAGGTGATCAATAATCACGTCTCGGTGTTGCTCAAGTATGGCCAGCGCGAAAAACAGATGGAATTGTGTACTCAGATGATCGGACCAGAGCACTTCCCAAAGCCGCATTACGTCTTCCCATGCAAATTCCCGTTTGAACCAAATCAATAGCCATCGAAAGATGAAGAAAAGATTGAGGGATTCGGATTTTTCTATTTATATTGCACACTGTTTAGAAAAGTAAAAATTAAAGAGATTTATAGTTCAATCTATACCTAAGTGTTTATAAAGGCGCGGATCCAGGAATTGAATGAGGTGGTCCATTGTCATTAACTGACAGTGCATTCCAGACTGATCTCGGTAGAAGTTGGATTTCTAGATGCAGCAATAGTTTTAGGTTACGCTAGTGGAGAAGCAGCAAAATAATAATTTACCATCCGCTCCATAAATCCTACAAAACACCAGAATGCATCAACTTCATTGCCCATAACTGCGAATATCGGAGCAAGAAGATCACTCATTCCTTGAACATAGCCTTTGTAATCAAATTAGATTAGTTCAAAAAGAATATCTCTAATATGAGTATTTCTTACCAAGATCGGTATTGTAAAAATTGTATGTAATTAAAATATCTTTTAAAATCTCAAGGTGCATATTGGTACCACCTGCTGTGCTTTCGGGATCAGGATTAGGCATATCTTCTCCAGCATAGAAGGGAATAGTGCGGTCTGTTCGGATAACATCTTTTTCTTTTGAAAAATATATTATCGAAATCAGAACCTGATAATTGTTGAATGGAAATAAGAGATTCATACCAATTCGATGCTTTTGCTCTTTGAATTCAGGTTTCTGGCGCTCATCTGGGTCATCCCACCATATAGACTTAAGTTTCCAATATCTTTCTGCTTTCTCGCGACGTATAGCAGAACGCTCAGACTCGCTAGAATCCCACGGGTATATGCCGAGAAAATATTTCCATACCTCGATTCGTAAGCTGCTGTTGATTCCCTGAAAATTAAAAAAAAAAAAATATTCAGAGAATTACTACTCTACACAGAACAAGCAAAAAATTTACCCCTCGAAAAACAGCCTCTTGAACCTCCGTAACCGGAACTTTTAACCTCCCGCTATCATCAAAAAAGGATAGCCACTGATCTTCTTTGAGCTCACTAGTTCGAGTATGCGTCAAATCTGATGAAATAGAATCATTCTATATAATAGTAACTTAGTGTCATATAATTAGCAGAGAAAAGGCAATAATGACTACATTTAGCACTTCGAAGACTCCTAGTTCAGTCTCCTCCTCCCATTCAAGTCCTCTCCACAAAGAGAAATGACTAGAGTTGCCTAGAGCAGAATGACCAATGGCTATGCGAGAACTTTCAGCGGCAGAGTGAGCAGCAGCACCAGCAGCCCATTTCGCAAGATATACTCGAGCACTATCATATTCTTCCATGACTCGCTGCGCTTGGTCAGATTGCGAAAGAGATTGTATTGCTGAAGGAAGTAAAGGCACAATAGGGCGCGTAAATGGGTGATCCAAAATGGTAGCTATAAATAAAATGCGTTTGTCAATTGTTCAATAAATTCCAATACACACTTTGTTTACCAGCAGCATCTCGGGAAAAGCGCGCAACTTTGGAAAACCTTTCTAATATATTCCAGCGTACTTCTTTCACTGCCTAAACTCATAATTAGTTTGATAACTTGATATATAATTCTTTATAAAAAAATATATACCGCCATAAGCGGGTCCATTTGAAAAGGCTCGTAGCTATCTGCTGGTTTAGTCTGTTGTCTCTCTACAGAAGTCTCCGGGAATCCTGAAGTATTATCCATGGTAGATCCTTGGGAAAGTTTTTGAGAGCGTTTAGTTTCGATCAGAAACAGATTCGACTCGGATTCAGATCTAATATAAAAATATTGTAACAAAATAAATGAAGCATGTAATATCTATAATTAATACCTAATAACCCGAACAATTTTTTCCAAATAGTTCATAAAATCTTCACCCCCCCATTTGAGGGCAATTTCGCGGTTATAACGATGCTTATTGTGGGCAATCGTACTTAAACTCTCATCATCATGGAACCATAGTGGACCTAAAGAATCGCCTAGCTTGCGATTAACGATTAAAGATCCATACCACCGTGAAAGCGATGGTGGGAGTACACGGATGGAAAGGATATCCTCAAATGGGATTGAAAAGCCGTATTTTGTAGTATGAAATGATGGTAACAGTAGAGGAGATGTTATGAGTAAAGAACTCTCTAATAAAAAATAAATATCTCAATAAATCTGACATGTGTAATAAAAATTGGTTTTCATTTGCCTCTTAAAATATCTGCATTATCAGAATCTATCTCTACGCGCACATACGAATCCTGGTCATTGGAAGGAACTAATGATTCAGGCACAAATGCCAGCAAATACTTTCCTGGAGACTAAAATAATGGTGATTAATGAAACTTGAAAGAAATTACAAGAATTTGCCATTACTTCTTCTACGACACATAAAAAACCAGGCACATTGTCACGAGCATCATTTGAAGGGTGAATATAGACCTTTGATTTAGAGAAAACTAGGCGAACACGACTATCAACTTCAAGGTTCTCGGAACGAGTAGTGTCAACCATCTATTTAGTTTGCAGTTAAAAACCACCGCAATCATGAGAGTCAAAGAAAAAATTGAAGAATACTAACCGCTAAATTCGACAGCTGAAACGAAAACTCATCCAATTCATGCATATTATTTGATGTCGGTCTGAAGGGTGGTGTTGGAGAATTGCTTGGCCCGCCGCCCATTAGGAAAATATATAATCTCGCCTAGAAGTGGTATCTATTAGATTAAAGGCAACTGATTTCTTGGCTAAGTATAAAATTGAGTTGCCCTCAACATATGCTACGCCTCCTCTTTTTGATTTACCCCTCGTGTGTTTCTTATCGTTTCTTTACTGCTACTCTTCCGTAAGGAAAAAGAGAAGTTGAATATTCTTAGAATTTCAACCACAGATATTAATTTGAGAATTTCCATCATCTTTTTTGAATATATCTTTTCAGCAAGAAGCTTTTTCCCTTATTCTGGAGAAATTTCTTCTTGCTATTTTATTCATATTTACTTTAATTATTTTATTTTATTATTCTCAATTTTACTATTTTTCTGATTATAAATTTCTTGATTTTTTGATAATTCTGATTCTTGTTAATTTATTCAATATGGAGAACATCACCCCTGCCTCTTTATAAATGGAGTCACTCGCGTGTTTTTTGCTAGTCGCTCTACTGCGTTACAAGACGACCCTCCTGGGCATTCTTTCACCACAATTACTGCTTGATCTGGTTATTTCAGATCACTTTTTCATTATTGATCCACTCGCTATATATTTGTTACCGAGCGCTTGTCGAATTGCACTTTCTAAACATCCTAGCGGTAGTAATCTAAAAAATGAACGCCAACGCTGCGCCGTTTGTACCATCAACAGGCCAATTAAAGAGAGACCCTACGACTGGTCCTTCATTTTCTCGCTCGGCGATTACTTCCCAGCCTAATAGCGGGCGCGGGGCAACTCACACCGGTCAAGCTGGTTGGTTTCTTTATCAAATCATATCTTGGATGTTATCTAATTTTTGCTTTCTAATTCAGAAAATACTAAAAAATCTTCGCGATATCGTGCTGCTCGATCTCAGCAGAAAAATCCAGCCAGTATCTTGCAGGAATCCTCTGGCGAAAACAGCCAAAACAGAGAGGTATACATCGAAAATTCCAATCTGAATAATTCTTCTACACAGGTAAAATATCAGATTATAATAAGTATGCGTCCGTGGCTAATAATTTACAATATTTAGCTGAGTGGTTCGCCTTCAAAAAAAGAAAAAGTGTCGCTGAATCATCTACTCAATTTTTCACTTCCGCCTCGCCAACGTCTGCCTACAAATCTTCCAACACGGCGGATGCGTAATTCCAATTACCAACCTTTTAACAAGGAACGTTTTGTGAACGCGAAGTATGATGTTTAATTATATTTCTCTTATTCGTAACCTATTGCTGAATTTTATCAATCGTAGTTTTCGATTTGTAGTTAAAGCATCTGGCAGCTATGCTGTACAACTTTTTGATCCTGATGTTCGGCTGGAGTGGAATGACGTGGAACAAGTGGTATGCAGAAGATTATCACTTATCTATAGTCATACTCTTATCAAATTTTATTTGCACTGTACTAGATTGTTCCCACTCATACAACTCCAAATTGCCCAATATGTCTTACCACTCCTCTTAGTGCTGGGAGAATTACAAAGTGTGGCCACACGTTTTGCTTCCCATGCATCCTACACTATTTAGACATAAATGAAACTAAAAAAGCCTGGCGCAAGTGCCCTATTTGCTGGGACGCTATTTATGTCAAAGATCTCAAATGTGTTCGATTTTGGAAAGTTCATTCACAAATTAAAGCCGGAGATGGTGGGCTCGTAAATAGTGGAGAAAGACTTACCATGCGTCTAATGTTGCGCCATTCGGTATTATCAACGTATTTAACAATTTTTTTTCAAGATGTTCTAACAACTTTCTTCATTTAATTTGTAAAGACCTCAACAATCGCGCTTCCTCGTTCTCCGACTTGGCCTCAACCTAAAAAAGAAAATCGCATTGAGGCATATGATTCTCCTCCTTGGCACTTTACACCAGATGCTCTCATATTCTCGAAATTTATGCTTGCTTCTGGCGGGTACATGACTGATCAACTCAAGCGCGATATAGCTGAGTTAAATGCCACAATCCTTGAGGCAAATGCTTTGGGTGATACTTCTGAAGTTCCATATATTGAGATGGCCACTCGATTTGTTCGCGATCAGCTTGCATTAGTAGCTTCAGGGACCAATAGCGAAGTTTTAGAACTGCAACGTTATGCAGAAGAAATGATTGAGGAGGCCACTGCGCCCACAAATATTCAACGCGGTTATTCGCGCACCGAAACAACTACAACTGAAAATGCCCCCGAATTTTACCATCTCATCGCTTCTCAGCAACATCCACATTCCACACACGAAGCCAATGAATCGAAGCGCGGTACAGGACTCGCTTCAAAATTGTCGACGATCGAATATTACTATTTCCAGGCTGAAGATGGGCAATATATATACCTTCATCCTCTCGATATACGCATCCTCAAGCAACATTTTGGTACATATGAAAATTTTCCGGATGAAATCAGTATCAAAGTGTGCGGAGTTGAGGAGTCAACAATGAATGAGGTTAGATCTATCTTTTTTTTTTCCTACTTTATACCTAATTTATATTACGACAATAGGAGTTGCGTAAAAAATGCAAATATCTTTCGCATCTTCCTCTGAGCTGCGATGTCACATTTATAGAGGCAGATTTGAAAGGAATTGTATCAAATCAAGTTCTGAATGGGTTTGCAAGTAAATATTGAGGATAGATTGTAATCTTCAATCATCAAGTGCACTGAATTAACTTATTTCTAGATGAGCTCAAACAACGCCGTAATCGTCGTAAAGAGAAAGCGAAAAAGGAGGAGCGTCGTCGTCTTGTTGTTGAGGAACGCAAACGTTTAGAACAGACAGCTCGGGACCATTACAATGAGCAACACTTCAACGATTCGTTCAGTCGTAATACTCCCACAAGCTCGGCTTCCATAGCTTTTGATCAAGAAACCTTCTCTACCGTACAAGATCCAGAGATATTTCATTTATCAGAGGAAGAGGATGCCGCGACTTCATATGCCAATATTGCGCAATCTCGAACTGTGCAAACTGACAGATCTGACGCACCGCGGACGGTATGGGGCACCCCCGCAATTGTTTCCAATGTTTCAGACTCCAACACACCAGAACCTCAGTCTTCAGCCGAGAATGAGCCAATGGTTGTTAATCGTAATGGGAAAAAGAAATTGGTTTTATTTAGTACAAATAGCAGACGTGCTATAAGCTAGCACTAGGTTTGAATTAGTTGTTTCGGGAACTTGACTTTATTGTCTAGATAGTTAATATTATTTTCAGTTTATAAGTATATGATTTTGGCTATTTGATATTTACCGCCTTTTAAATATGAGCTGCATGTGATAAATATAGCTTTTTTTTATAACAAAATCCTCTGATAACATTATTTCTCATCGAAACTTTATGTCCACTGGAGATACAATGCATCCTTTAGCAATTGCAAAAACTCTCGGCCCTAAAACTCCCTTTCTTGATCATCTAGTCCGCTTCCTGAACTCAGTTCGCGGAACAGATAAAGTTTTGATGGTAAATTATGGTTCTCTAATCACACCCATACAATTGAAAATTCATCTTGCCAATGTGAAATAGTTTATACAGTATTTTTCTAAAATACTTATCTGGTATCTGCGTCGAAGATCCACTGCTATCAAAACTGTTAATGTTCAATCGCTACCTCTAGATGCCAGAATAACTAATCTAGCTGGACCGATCGCTGATTTCCGAATTTTGCTACGATATTATGGACTTCTTCCAATGATACAGTATATGAATCAACTAGAGCATTCTACCCCACCTAGTGCATTACATCTGGAGTTGGAGAGATGGGCTAATCTTTTCAATGTATGCTACTATCCTCTTGAGCATCTCTACTGGCTCGGGTCACATGGTGTAATCCCAATGAAAGAGAACACTACTAATCGCATAGGAATATGGAGCTGCAGATTCTGGGCTGCAGCTGTTATATTGGAGCTTGCACGTTTGTGGGAGCAGTATCGACTGTGGCTTCTAAGAAAAAGGGCTGTTTTGAAACGTTTTGAGAATGAAGAAGAAGTCGCAAATGAAATGAAAAGCTTGGAGACGGAGAAAAAACAAATGTTACTAAACACCGTAATCAATGCTAGCTATCTCCCACTCACTGCACATTGGTCTATTGAATCAGGATTAATATCAGATGTTTGGGTTGGCATCTTTGGTACAGTGGCATCTGTGTGTCAGTTATATACTGCCTGGAAAGCATCAGCATAGGATGAAGTTACATGTTTTTCCCCTTTTCTTTATGATATATAAAACTAATTAATAGAAGTGTTTCATTTATCTTTCACTCAAGGGGCAATAGAACTATTTTCTTATTTTTAATGATAGCAATTATGAGCAAATGATACATTATTTAATGGCAAAATGAAAACGAATGTTTGTTATAATCATTCTCCATGTTTCAGTACGCGTACAAACTCACGGTAGTTAAAATTGCCATGCCTATCGACGGGAGCACCTTTAAACACAATGTCCACCTATATCACAAAATATCTTTTAAAGTCCAGCTTTGCATAATTCAATTTCTTTTTGTATATCCATACCTCTTCATCTGTGAATCTGTCACCCATCGTAGTCATAAATTCACGAAGATCATCTGCATTAATCAGACCACTTTTATCTTCGTCAAAGCATTCAAAAGCTTGCAAGATTTCATGTTCAGGATCAGTGCCGCTTAATTTTTCACCCATTAAAGTTAGAAACATGGTAAAGTTGATGCTTCCAGGCGCTTCATTGAGCATGCTTTCGATATATTCATCGCGCATATTTTGCCCTAATGAAGAAAATACTTCTCGCAAATCGTCTTTATCAAGGAATCCATCGTTATCCTGATCTAACATAGCAAATGCTTCCTTAAATTCCATAATTTGCTTTTGATCAAACATCGAAAAGACATTGGAATTTTGGCGGATTGTGCGATGTTTCCGGTGCTGACGAGCAGACTTAAAACCAGATATCAAATGTAAGTGAAGGTCGTCCTAATAAACAATTTTAAACCTAGTTACCATTACTTATTTCCTAATAATTTCGTTTGTGTAAGAGCACGATCGGTTTTTTAAGGAGAGAGATGGTGACACTTTTAGAAGAATCAGCCGCGTATAAATTTTCTGCTCAAAAACGCGTAATTTATGAAATATTTACCAATATGGAAACACCTATTATTATAGAAATAAGAAAATATATCTAACCTGCACTTTTTAATCCCTAAATTACTGACTACAGATTTTAGTTTAATTTTAGTTTATCGTATTTATATAATTGCTCGCAATAAAATATTCTGTTCAGAGTTAAACTTGAGCTAGTTCATCGCTACGCATGATTTTGGCTTATACGCATCATTTTTGTGCAAAATGGCTACAACCTGCCATTCTAGTGTTATATGAGCATGTGTTTTCATAGGAAATGTATGAAGATGTTCGTTTGATATCTGTAAGTTTGCCTAAATTTTTGGTACCAAAAAAGTCAAATTTTTAAAAATCTATGTAAAATGTTTAACTTTTTATTCACATCAGATAACTGACTCTATATCAAAAAAAAAATACACAAACAAAAGATGCGAAAGTACTTAGACTGGTGTATATGTATATTTATATTGTATATATAAGATACATAAAACTGAGAGGATACACGCTAATAGAGATGGGTAGAGTTATTGCCCTTAGGTTTTTTAATCTTCTCGAGATTCTTTAAAATAGAGTCATAAAGAACTGCATATGAATTGCGAATTTCTTCAAAACTTAATCGCCAATTAACAAAATCTTTCTGATCAAGATAGGAAATGGACCTATAGAAAAAAAGGTAGAGTTTATAAATAAAACATGTATTACACTAAATAATCCAATTCATACCGTTGATAATCTTCCACATTTGGGTATTTTATCAGTTTGCTAAAAGAAAAAGCAAAGAGTTAAATTTCAAATTAATCTGGTACAGCCTGGTGAAATCATTACCATGAAAGCTTGGCACGCGTGGCATAATGTTTAGTAGCTGCATCTAGTATATTAACGGCAGAATCCTCGGCACGTGCGAGCTCAGATACAACCTCTATATGACATTAATTGATTTGCGTGCAAATCTTGGTAAACTTCGTATAACAAAATCAAATATTATATCAAATACCTTCTTGTATAGAAACCCCTAGGTTATCTCCATCCTCGATTCGTGGCATCTTAAATTAAAAATTACAAGAAATTTGAGAGAAAGATCATAATTAGACAAAAGATATGTGATCGTTCAACCTGAAGATGAATCCAGAGTCTGATTTTGCTTAATGTCTCAACTAGCTCCATTCCCTCTTTCTTCAACATTTCAAGGAGACGAGTCGTGCGAGGATTCGAATCAGCGTGTTGGAGATATATATGTGCTGAAGGGTTTTCGGATGGTACTTCGTTTGCTACTAAAGAGTTAAGCTTACGCTTCTTATTCGGTTCTTCCTCATTACAGCCGTTAACCAATTCAATTCCAGCAATGTCAAAAAGACCACCGCTTTTGGTTTCCTCATCTAGAATTCTGTTAAGCTCCAATAATTTTGATGGAAGCCGTACATGTATAAGTTCATCAGCAGTTCGGGCAAGATTATCATAGAAATCTTGGACTTGGTTACGGATATCGGTTGGAGTTGAGGACATAATTTAGATGAAGAGAGCTATTATTTCAAGATCGCAAGTAATAATTTAAGAAACAAAATACTGCGCCATTGTATCACAATTTGCGGCTTAGAATAAAGGAGAAAACAAAGATAGCGCGTTAGTCCTCAGCTTCGGTGATCTTTAGTAAAATCCAAAGATGAATCGCTTCACTTCTTTCCGCCCAGCAGGACACTCCATTTTTCGTCAAGCCTTTAACTATTCACGTACTGCTCGTTTAGCTCCAGTATTGCTTACAAGGCTATACTCTGCCAGTAGTGGCCTCTCACAGTCAGATATTGAAGCAAGAATTTTGAATCTACTTAAATCTTATGATAAAGTGGATGAAAATAAGGTAAAGCGAATATGATAATTTCAGTTTTTTATTTTCTTAATCTTCAAATTTTTTCTATTGAAGAATACGACTTTTAATTTTCATACAATATACTAACAATGCTATTTTAATTTTCGGTCATTAGCTTAATGCCAATTCTCACTTCATCAACGATCTAGGACTCGATTCGCTAGATACCGTGGAAGTTATGATGGCAATCGAAGAGGAGTTCTCTGTAGAAATTCCTGATAAAGATGCCGATGAAATTAAGACGGTTGAGCAAGCAATTAATTATATCGCTCATCGACAAGATGCTCACTAGTTGAATATTTGATATTGTTAAGATGAAATAGAATAATTAACATAACAATATATCAATATATATGCGCAAAATGCATAAAACTTAATACGAGTGTAGAGTAACCATAAATTTCTTTCACAGAAATTAGTTAATTATTACAAATGCTTACTTGCACACATACAAAAATGACCTAAGTGAATCCCTTATAGATATTTATATAGTAATAATTTTTTATAGCAGGTTTTAATTCATTATTTTGGGTACACCTACCTAAAATAGAAAGAATAATGTTGAAAGTCTATTTATCCAACAATTGATCCATATACACGTTAAATCACCAAACTTCTGTCTGAATTTTTATTTAATTTCGTTCTTTACTATTCTTTTTATAAATTATTTCTGAAGTGTTCATTTACAATTTTTAAAATGTCTCATTTTAATGCGGAACAAAAATACATTCCATTACATGCTATGACTTCCTTTTCGAATGTTGATCAGCTTCATGTGCATCAATATAGTAGAGAAGCTTATGAACAAAAACCTGCAGGAAATCGCAAACGAAATAGAGTCAAAATATCTCTGGAAAATACAAGCGACGTGAATGATTGCAACAAAAAGTAGCTGTTCACTCTTCTAACTCGGTTGGTATATATTAGTTAATTAAATACATATTTCATTTAGTGCAATCATAAATGCTGAGCTCAGGTGAAAAGCCCATATTCAATCGGAACAAAAGCGCAGAGCTCAGATTAAAAACGGCATTAATGAACTTCGGCAACATTTACCTGGTTGCATGAACAAAAAATTGACTAAAGCTGCTCTTCTTCACAGAAGTAACTCATATTATGGAATACCGTTTGCGACTTTTAGTCTCATCCAGTGACACTAATAATAGCAATTCAACATATCGAGCATATATCCAAGGTCCAAAGTAATCTCTTTGTTGAATTGGATCGGATGGCTAGAGAAAACCAAGAGCTCAAATGGTAATTTTTGTTTTAATACTGTTTTGGGATAATTTCGAAACCTATTTGGCATTGTCCCTAGTCGTATCCATCAAGCTCTTCTCATGCAAAGAATCCCATCTGTGAACCAACCAGTCTCTAAATAATTTTACTAAGTCATAATATTATCAATTTTGTTTTCCAGTGTAAAATATTACCCTTCTCAAATTTCTTTTGCATAGTCAAATATCCCGAGATTAATTTCAATTTATCTCGATACCTGTTGAATAGTATACTTATCATTCTTTTGCATTCAATTTATTTTTGAATTTTTCATAATTTTTTGAGGGGGTGATTGCCTGATGTTCCTCTCGTAAGACAATAAATAGACTCTCGCCAGTTTAACGATAATAATAGCATAAAAACTTCAAGAACCATTAGGTTGTTCAACAACTCTCTGATTTCTATTAGAATTGGTTAAAAAAATTATAATTGTACTCCAAATTAAAAATAGAGACTGGCAGCAAAAACTATATCCCTCTTAATCATTCCCTGGGCTTCTTCCATTTTTTTAGCTAAAGTAGTGTCTCCGATCATTCGCGCGGCTCCACGCACTTCACGACAGGTCTCGTCAAGTCTCGTAATACAACGAACAATAGATCCCTCCAAAATGTCTGTCAAGTCGGTGATAAATTTAAATGGCTATACCACACATAAACGTTAAGCAACAGAATACATTTAAATATTTTAAATCGATTTACCATGCCCTTTGCCCATTCATGCACCACCTCCACTAATCCAAAGTTAAGCCCAAAAAGATTTTCTTCCCCATGAGCAAAAACACCACATTCCTGTTGTATTTGCGCACAGTGAGATGCAATTCTTAATATAATATCGCGACCTCGTTCAAGTTTAGGAGTAAGATTGGGAATACTGGGATTCTTCTCCTGAAATACAAAACAAGAAAGTAACGCCACTATCTCAGCAGGATCAAACTCTGCAAGTGTGTTTTCGAAAATCAGCTCGGTAAGGATCAGCTCATCGGCAGAATTGATCTATCATATTCAAAGATGGGTTTGAAACGATTAATTCAGCTAACTGCTGAATCAGCTTTGAAAAGGCTTTAGAAAAATTACCTCGCATGCTACTCGCCCCTTGAGTTGAACCGTGTCATTTGCGTCAACAAACTGGAGTCGTCTTAAGACCTCCACTCGTTGCTCGTAATCTGGTAGCAATTCAAGATTCTGGTCCGATAGGGAATGACGTAGATCATCTATCCGCTGTTTGAGCAAACGCTCGCCATGAACTAAAAAATACTAGAGAATCGGCCGCAATCGATTAGTAAAAGTCATGTTCTTATCACATATTTGCGATGCAAAGACTTACGTGTTCATCAAAATCAGAGCACTCTGTACACGAAAAACCAATGGTTTTTTTCATAAGTGACTCTTTCTCCTTTAAGCATTCCTGGAAATTAAGCTGGCGTATCTTGGACCAATCTGTTTCTTGCAGATCTGAAATATACGATACAATATAAATATTGAAGCTATATAGATTAATATTTCTTCCTACTTTGCTCAACATTCTTAGCGTGTTCATAAAGCTCTTGCTGAACTCGAAGCATTTCCTCGGTATCAGATCTTTCAAGAATTACCTCTGCGTCAAGCTGTGCTCAAAATGAATATGGTCATTAATTAAGCAAATTGATAGTGTTAATAATACGAATATTCCTTACCCGAAATGAATATTTTGTTACAGCAACAATACTTGTATACGAGACACAGATAATTTCATACCCCACTAAAATAGATTCTGGCACAAATATATAATTGGGAGGAAATGGTAGCGCAACATCGTTTGCATTGTGGTCTGTAGAGCAAATAATATAAGAGTATATGTAAAATCGTTGAAATAAATCAGTGAAGATAATTATAATGAGTACTTTTAAGTTTGCTTTTATCTATTAGCACCATGCAATAAAATGCTTTTTCATTCCTCCAAGAGTCGGAAGAGTCCGTACTTTTTTCAAGTTCGGCAGCCATAGCAGATTTCAATATTACAGCAACACAATTACGATGTATCTAAATTTATATATATAACTGGATGTCAATATGATAACTTAAATTTTTTGAATAATATTTAAAAATAAAAAACTCACCGAGTTATTAATGACAACTATCCTTCCCGCAGAAAGCGCTTTTACTCCGTGAGTTGTGTTAATTATTGTGTGCATGAGACTGCTTTGGAGAGCCGTGATACGCGAGGCAATGTCATAAAACTTGTATATATCTTCTTTGCACACAGCGCAATTCACTTTTGGCAGTGCATTAAGTGATAACTCATTCTAAAAATATTTCGCGGGTGTAATAATGCACTACGAGTAGGGTATCAGATAATAATCTTACCTCGCTAATCAATTTTTGATGCTCCGGGAGCATACGCTGACTTGCATTTTCAGAAAAACTGCGCTTAATCATCTCTTCTACTCTTAATGCTTCAACTCGTAACAAATTAAGGATCATATTGTAGGTAAGTCGAAACTGGGATTCCAATTTGGTTGGAGTACCAAGTAACATCTTTGTAAGTGTCAGGCTCTTTTGAGTGTAGAAAATTCCGTGAATTCTTAGATTGGATTAAAGAATAATATAAATAAAACTTACATCAGGTGGAGATTCACCCGAGCAGGCAATAATAACCACGCCAGTAGCATCAAGGCCGCGTCGACCGGCACGGCCAGACATCTGAGTATACTCTCCAGGTAATAGATCGCGAAAACTTCGACCATCATGTTTGCGTATTCCAGAGAAAACAACAGTACGAGCTGGCATATTTACCCCCTATGAAATATGAACATTTATATATATAGACTTCATCTCGATTTATAATATATCGAAAAACAATTTTACCATTGCAAATGTTTCTGTTGCAAAAAGAACTTTGACAAGTCCCCTTGCAAATAAAATCTCAACAATCTAAAAGCCAAACAGTGAGCCCACAAGAATTGATATACACCCGACCTAACTAAATCACCTCTTTAATAATGGGTAGCAAACCACCATGATGCACTGCAATTCCTCGACCTAACAACTCCCTCATTCTTATTACTTGAGGAAGCTCCTTATCGGAACCTATGAGATATAAATCTCAATGTAATAATAATACAAGATTGAAGCTATTTATAGAGTATACCTTTCAATTTAGATAAGCTCCTCTCGATAAATACATGGATTTCGCTTTTTTCCAATCGTGTACACAGATCAACATTGTTTAAACATCCAGCATATTCTTCACATTTACGTTTTGAGAAAGTAAATATAATAACTGGAAGTAACTCCTTTTTTCTAAGGAAACCAGTCAAATGAATCCACAAATTGCGATCCTAAATATAAATAAATTATAAATAAATATGTCCTTTCGTAGTGAGAAAGATAATAGAAAATGAAACTAATACCTGTTTCTCCATCGTCTTATGATGGCTTGTATGCCCACCGATTCCTCCTGTGCGGACTCCAGGGCGCGCCCCATGTGTATTTATCAGTTTAAGTTCTTTTTCTCGTTTGGATAAGGCATCGTTCGCCTGCTTCCATCTGTAGAAGAAACATTAATTTTTAATACTATACCAAGAAAAATCATAATATTACCCAAGGGTAAGGAACTGTTTCTTTGCATCAACAATTTTAAACAGTTGTTTATCTGCATAAAGAAAATGTTCAAGTGGTACAGGGCGTTTGGGTGTACTAATGACATAAATGTCTTTCTTCTTCGTTCGACTGAATAGACAATATAAATTATTAAATATATCAATCATTTTCATCAAAATAGATGATTACCCGACCCAATCCGCAAATTCTTTGGTATTCGGTACAGTTGCAGAGAGTAAAATGAGATTAACATGGGCAGGAAGCATGATAATGACTTCTTCCCAAACCACTCCTCGCTAATTTTGAAGAAAATGCTCGTTGAAAAATTCACCAATATAAATTCATATGATATTTCCATACCTCGAGATCATTCACATAATGGACTTCGTCGAATATAACAAATTCAACATCACGGATCAAATCTGCTCCTTTGTACAGCATACTGCGCAGAATTTCTGTTGTCATAATTAGACAAGATGCTTCTGGATTAATTTGGATATCTCCGGTGAGAATCCCTACATCATCAAAGGTGTTTTTGAAATCACGGAACTTTTGATTAGATAACGCCTTAATTGGCGAGGTATAAATTGCTCTAAAAATAGTTCAATCCTTATAAACGTTATGATTTCTAAATACCATAAAAACTTGCGAATTATACTTAGTCATATGCTTCATCGCTAGTGATATAGCATATTCTGCCACGACGGTTTTTCCAGCAGAAGTGTGGGCGGCTACAAAGACAGAATCGCCATTTTCAAGATGATACACGGCTTGCTTTTGAAATATGTCGAGTTCAAACGGATACTAATGATGAAAAATAATCAAATATAAATCAGAGTGAAGTATAGATAGTTTCATCATGCCTG